>NW_026652330.1:398708-690873 GCF_009828535.3 Hylobates moloch
GGGGGGGGTGGTAGAGGGCAGGGCACTGTGGGGCCTCTGAGGAGGGCACAGACCTCCTCACCCTGCACCTGCCCCGCACTCACCTGTAGTCCCGGAAGGTGTAGGCTGGGGGCTCTTTGACACACACGAGGGTCTCGGCATTCAGGATGCAGTTGTCCACGTGGACTGGATGACTATCATCCTTCCTCTCTGCCTGGACCTCTGGGGCCAACGTCACAGGTTAGCAAGGGAGCACCTCGGGAGACAGCATAGCTCTCTTCTTGGCAGGGGAGGTGCTTCCCAAAATGCGTTTGAGTCTATGGAATGCCCAATGAACTAGGGGGGTGTCTTTTGCTAAGCCACAAGCCTAGGGGTCAGGACAAGTCTGCAGGCTTCCTAGGACAGTTCTTGGCAGAAGTAAGCAGGGTGTGGCAAGCAGGAATGAAGGGCTCCAACCAAGGGCAGATCCTGGGCAGAATGGCACAACCCTGGTTTGTAGCTGGACTTTACAAAATACAAAGGCCCAGGGAAGCGAGAATGAGAGGTCAGGAGGTGGGAAGGACACAGGGCAGAGGGGGTCAGCCCTCCATCAGGACTGCAGGAGATGGGGCCAAGTGGCAGGAAGCAGAGCAGAGAAGAGCTGGCTAGCAAAGGGAAAGCATGAACTTCAGTGGGGCTCTAGGGTGGGGTGGGTGGAGAAACCATGCAGGGAGAAGGTCACGAAAGGGAACAGACCGGGCTCACTGTCAAATGCCAGGCAGACCACGTCTTTCCCCAACGCAAACCTTTGGCATGCTCTGTGTAGGCACCGTCACGTCGTGGTGGGTGCCTCCTTCTCCATTCCCACTTGTCCAGCCAGTCACCAGGTCCTGTCCATCCACCTCCTGCACCTGTCCATCCACCTCCTGCACCTTCCCGGGGCCTTGCTTCTTCCTCCTCCCACTGCCACTTCCTGAGTTTAGGGCTTTGCCCTTGTCCACAGAGGTCATTGCCGACCAGCTTCCCTTTTTGGTTTGAAATCTCTCCGCACACACAGCAGCAAAATGAATCCTTTAAAAGCCAAGGCCTCACCACGTCCTTCACTGCTTGATGAGGCCTCCCTGGACTCCTGGCGCCTGTGCCCGTGCTCTCCCCTCGGGGGCTTGTGACACACCCAGTTGTGTGTCTGACTGGTCCCTTTGGGTGTGCCCAGATTCTGACAGAATTCCAAATATCCTGAGGCAGAGGAAAGCCCTCTGATCTGTGCCACCTACCAATGGCCGTCAGTGCCAGGGGCCTGCTGGAGGCTCCAGTATGACAGAGCCGGCTCTGGGTCACCTGGGATCCTTGCAGCACTGACCGAACCTCTCCCCTTCTCGGACATGCAAAAGCGAATGTGGGTGGGCGAGGGAATGAGGAATAACCTCCAGGCCACTCTCACTTGTAGATCACGCAGCTCTCTCACAAATTTGGTATTTAACAATTAGTAAAAGAGAACCTGCCACATAGCTATGGTTGAGCTAAAGGATAAAAATTCCCTTGAATGTAGCTCTCCAGGATTTGGCACCTTTCTTAGTTCCCCTGACTACCGGGCTGCACAATGCCTCCACTCCTGTGCAAACACCGTCCCACCACCCGGAGTACTCCATAATCATATTCATCCTGCAAAACTAAGGAGGCTGAGGTAGGAGGATCATGAGCCCAGGAGGTCAAGCCTGCTCCATTGCACTCCAGCTTAAGTGACAGAGGAAGACCATGTCTCAAAGAAACATGGCCTTCTTTTTGTTGTTGTTGTTATTATTTTTGCTTTTAACAAACCCTTCTGTTGAGGGCTGTCTTTCAACAGATGGCAGCGAGGGAGCTGCTCAGCTCTGTATGAAACCCCGACCTGGAAGCAGGTCCTCTACAAATGGTTTACCACCAGCTTCCCCATGAACGTGCATTGTGTGACGAGTGAGGGGTGGCTGCCTTTCTGGCTGCACCCTGTTTCCCTCTGGGAAGCCTCCTTGATCCCCAGGTAGGTTGACTATAACTTCCTCCATGCTACTGTGGCATGCATCACACTGGGATGCCACCCACGTGTTTACATGGGTTCCCCAACTGGAGAAAAGGGACCGCATCCTATTCTCTCTGTGTCTTCAGCATCCAGCACAGACCTGAGGTGCAGCATGCGTGGGGGGTGCTGCAGGGGTAATGAGGCCCACCTTCGATGGCAGTGCGGCACACCAGATGAGAGTAGGAAAAGTAGAGGGGCGTATCCAGGTGGAAGTAGGACTCCATAATGCGCCGCACCTTCTCTGTCACGTTGTAGTACAGGTGGGCACTCTGCAGAGGAACTTTGCCTTCTTGCCCCAGCTGCCAAGGAGACAGGTGGTCAGCTGCCCTGAATGCCTGATATGGTTTGGCTCTGTGTCCCTACCCAAATCTTATCTTGTAGTTCCCATAATTCCCATGTGTTGTGGAAGGGACCCAGTGGGAGATGACTGAATCATGGGGGTGGATCTTTCCCATGCTGTTCTCATAATAGTGAATAAGTCTCACGAGATCTGATGGCTTTAAAAAAAACGGAGTTTGCCTGCAGAAGTTCTCTCTGCCTGCTGCCATCCATGTAAGACGTGACTTGCTCCTCTTTGCCTTCCACTATAATTGTGAGGCTTCCCCAGCCACATGGAACTGTAAGTCCAATTAAACCTCTTTCTTTTGTAAATTGCCCAGTCTCAGGTATGTCTTTATCAGCAGCGTGAAAACGGACTAACACAATGCCCCTCTTTAGGCCGCCAGAGACAGTGAGGACCAGGCCCATCCCACGTCCCCACATCCCCACTGAAGCTGCAGCCTCTGCTGCCCACACCCAATACCCCTACCATATTCCTCTTCCTCCTCTCCTTCCTATCTCTCTTTATGAGCACGCTGTGCATCCTGCACAGAAGCACAGCCCTCTGGAATCAGCCTTTCTAAAGAAAGCATTCTCATAGCTTTGGCGAACAGTCTTATCCTGCTCCCTCTGTTTTGATTACACTCGGTCTAACAGGATTCAAAAGTGAACCTCACTCAACATAACTCATCCTCGCTTCCTGGCAACAGGAATGTTGGCAGGGGGACCCTCTTCACCTTTCCTGTCAGCAGCCCCAACTCTTCCTCAAAGCCTGAGCTTCCCCCTTCCCCACCCCTTTCTCCACACTCTAGAATGCCCAGTGTTGATCTTACCTTGAGGGCTTTGAAGACAGTGACACCATAGAACTTTTCATTGGGAGTATGTGGGGAGGTCTGACCCCGGTAGCCATCTCCTGAGGTTGCTGCCACCTACAAGGCCCAAAACACAAGGTGATGTTAGCCAGGGCAGCTGAGGGCTTGAGAAGAGGTGGTCAACTGTGGCCAGGAAGAGGAAGGCGAAGGCTACCCCCCAAGGGGCACTTGGTGGGGGGATGCTGGACCCTCGGGGGAAGGGGCAGTCACTGGGCTTCCCTTACATTGGTCAGCCTCTGCAGCTCCTGACACTCATGGTCAGAGATTACGCCATCCATCACCACCCGCTGGGAACCATTCAGGAGTTTGGAGTTCATGGTGAGACTGATGCCTTCATACAGCAGGGGGCCACCTGCAAAGCAATGACAAAACTCTAGCTAAATCTAGCAGCAGCTAGACCAAAGACTCTCCATTGGATATTGCCTCCTTGTCACAAATAGAAATTCCAGCTGTTTCCTCTTCACCAGCAAAATCTCCTGCTAGGTCATTTTCAAAGGTAGAATGGTCCAGAGGACAGAACATAGAGCTGAAAGATGAGATTCCCAGTCCCAGCTCCATGACCAAATAGCTGCTGGCTCTTGGGCCATGACACACTGTTGAGGAAACATCAGAAACACAATCCTAAAACATGAGCTCCAGAATGAGGAAGAACTGACTTTGACTGCTAGATCCTCCATTGATTAGCTGTGTGACCTTGGCAAGTTACTTAACCTCCCTGAGGTTAATTTTAATTAATTAAAATGTTCTCATCTGTCAAACAGCATCTACCTTATATGTTTGATGCCAGTATAATGTTAAGAACAAGGAAGGCAAGTTAAAAGCTTAGCACAATATTTGGCACATGGTAAGTCCTCAAAAGTTTGGCTACCATGATATCATCATCATTATTCATTTAAAATAAGGATCTTGCAATCTGCATGACTCACCTCTCAGTTATAAGAATCAAGAGAAATAACAAAGTGAATGTGGTCTGAAAACAAAGGAATGCTGGACAAATTCTTTTCATACGCTAATCTTGTTTAATTAACCACTGTTAATTTAAGCAACTATAGGGTAAAGGTCAACATTTCTTTCTTACAGTTCTCATGGTGTTTCTCTGTGCTAGGGACATACAAATACTAGAGACTCAGTTCAACTCCACTCGATAACTGAAGCCTCAGTGTGTACCAGGAACTGTGCCAGACAGGGTGAGAGATGAATCCTAGAAGACAGTACCTGTTCTCTAACAATTATGCCAATAACTAGCACAAGACAGACCATAAATGCCCTAAGAAGTTCAAAAGAAAGGAGGGGACTCCAATCATCTGGAAGGTTAAGAAAGGCTTTACGGCAGGGCACAGTGGCTTATGCCTGTAATCCCAGCACTTTGGGAGGCCGGGGTGGGCAGATCATAAGGTCAGGAGTTTGAGACCAGCCTGGCCAACGTGGTGAAACCCTGTCTCTACTAAAAATACAAAAAAATTAGCCAGGCATAGTGCCACGTGCCTGAAATCCCAGCTACTTGGGAGGCTGAGGCAGGAGAATTGCTTGATGATCCCGGGATGTGGAGGTTGCAGAGAGCCAAAATCGTGCCACTGCCCTCCAGCCTGGGCGACAGAGTGAGACTCCGTCTCCGAAAAAAAAAGAAAGGCTTTGCAGGGTGTATCTCAGATGTCCTCATGGGCAGGGATGGTGGGAAGCGTACTAGGAGAGCCAGGTATAAACACAGACTGGTGGGCAGTGGGCGGGCTCACAGAACAAGGTGCAGTCCCGTGTGAAGAGAAGGTGTAAACAGGACAAGAGCAGAACATTCGGTTAAGGGGCAGGCACGGAGGATGGGTCAGAGACCAGTGTCTGGAAGACTGGCCTAGCTACCATGTGTGGGCAGGGGCAAGGACAGGCCAGATGAGGAGAGGGTGGGTGCAGATAGGAGATGCCAGGGCCTGAAGGAGGCTTGAGGCAATGAAAAACGGAAAAGTCTGGGGAGACAGCTGAGAAGCACTGCAGAGCACAGCCATAATCAGTAGGCCTTCTCAGCAGCTTGCAGAAAACAGGCACAGGAGGAAGAGGAGCCAAAGGAGGCCTGAAGGAGTTGAGTCTCAGTAACGGGACAAATGGTAAAAACTGGGAGAAAACAGTTTGGGAGTGGGGAGACAGGATGAGTTAATACCTATGGAAGTGGACAACACTAGTCACTCGTGTTTCTGTGACACAGGAGTCTCATTTCTTTCTTTTCTTTTTTTTTATGAGACTGACACGCTGCCCACTGCGCTAAGAAGGCGACCTTTTCTTTTTTTTTAAAGATGAGGTCTTGCTATATTGCCCAGGCTGGATTCAAACTCCTGGGCTCAAGTGATCCTCCTGCCTCAGCCTGCTGAGTAGCTGGGATTATGAGTGTACACCACTACATCCTGGAGTCTGATTTCTAAACCAAAGGATGATTCTCAGTGCTCTTTCCAGCTGAAAGTCCCGCTGGTGAGTTAGGAAGGATGCCCACTGAACGTGCACCCTAAGGCTGGCTCATGGTGAGCTCTGCAATGCTGGGGTGGAGTGCTGCCTGGCAAATGTGGGGTGACCTGCTTGGCTCCCTGACAACAGCCAGACATGCCCCTATCTCCGTCCTCTCACCTTCCCGGGTCAGTCTGCTCACATCCAGTGACTCCTTGGTCTTCTCTTCCACGAGGGTCTCGATTTCCTTCATAAGGTTCCCAATCTCCTGAGAGATGCGTATGGCTGTTTCCCGTTCTGACCTATGAGCATAGCCGCTCTGAGGACTGCATTCCAGGGCCAGCCCTGGGCTCCACCCCGACTTCCCAAACTGGACCTGCCCACCCCTTGCCAGGAGTTCACATCTGCCTGGGCTCAGGAAGCCTCAAGTGCTTCATCAGACTGATCCAACCATGCAGTTTCTTCAAGGTCCTCACTTCTGTTTCTCTTGCAATCTCTTGGGAATCACTTCTTCTGGAGTCCATGAATCCTAAGGAGGTCAGGAAGAAATGAAAAAGGTAAGATGATCTACTTAATCTTCCAGGTGTCTCAGTGCATAAAATAAGGCCCACAGGAGTAATCCAGCTTAAAACCCTCTTCCTTTCAGGGGACAAAATGGGAGGTTTCCATATCGAAGTCCCTTCTAGCTGCCCAGTGTTCCCCTTTCATCTGTCTCTCATCCCTGCCTTGCACAGATTCCAGGCTAGCTAGGCTCAGCCTCCAACAAGTTTTCTCTCAGAATCGCACAGTGTTCCCCTCCTCCCCATTCATCTCCCCTGCTCGCTCTTTCCCCGCTCCCTTCCGGCTCCTGTATCCTAGCTCACCGGATCCACAAAGGGAATTCCAAAAACATCATAAGCGAAGAAAAGCAGTTCTTTCTCCAGTAGGCTTCGCTGTCGGTACTCCTTGGCACTCTGAGGGTACAAAGGCAAACAAATCCCCCAGAACTCAGCCCTGTCTTTTAACCTCTAGGAGTTCCCCTCCCTGGCACCCCACACTGACGCTCCCATGTGACCTGAGGCCTCCTCTCCCTACCAATGCTCTCTGTCTGTTCCCCAGTTTGAGACAAAAGTCTAATTTCTGTGTCCAAGGGCTCCTCTGCCTGGCACAAGCAACAGTACCTCTGAGGTACTGGAATAACCAGGCTTTCCTTAAGGGAAAAAGCCCTGCTCCTCCCCCATCCCAACCTCCATTAGTCTCTAGGACAGAAAATCTGATGATTCTCAGAAGTGGAAATATTCATCAAAGAAGGAGAATTCCTTCTTGACTTGTACAGGAGTCCACAAAGCAGGAAAAGGAATCAGGCATTAGGCAACTGACATGTTATTCATTTGATCTTCATAGCCACATCTGAGGTTGATACTAGTACGCTCTATCTACAGAGGAAGCATCTGAGGCACAGAGGAGATGTACCACTGTCTAAGGTGACACTACAGGACACGGGGGAGCAGTGACCTACAGTCAAACCCAGGTCTTCTGTTATCTTTTTCTTTTTTTTCATAGCAGAACGTGCATTTGGACAGACAAAGCCGGGTCTTTACAGTCCTAAAGCCCATGTGCTTCCTGCTCTGCCACCTGCCTCCTCTCAGACCCTAACCAGACCACACCCCTCCCTGAGGATGAACAGTTGCAGTGGGAGGGGCTGGCACTCTGGCCTTCCCACATGGACTCCCGGGCAAGGCTTACCCAGGGCAGGGAAACTGAGTACCTTCCACGGTCACATCTTTCCCTAGGTGCCCTGCTAATCTCCAAGCAGCAGGAGGAGGAAGGAAGAGAAAAAGACATCATCAGTTGAAATAAAACATGAGGCAGTTCAAGGAGGAATTAAAGGAGTCAATGAATCCTATGTCATCTACTATATTTACCTAAGAGGAAGAGATTACGGTTTCTCCTCAGGAGTTTACATTACTGGCTTCTGTCACCAAGTGCTATGTTATCTCATTTAACACTCTCCAATGACCCTATAAAGCTGCTATGAAGCAAACCCCACTTCCATCCTTTATTCATTCGATGCTGATTTACTGAGTGTCAGCCATGTGTCTGGAGCTGTGCCTGCACTGGGGCCAAGCAGGGAACAGATTCCGGTCACCACTAACTGGCCACAAGCCACTGCACAAGTTACTTCATCTCTCAGATGCTAACAGTCCTCATCCCCAAAGTGGGAAGAAGAGTGCCGACCTTGCAGGGCAGCTGTGATGATTAAATGAGATGATGGATACAGCCTACCCCACACAGAGCGTCGCCTGGACAGGGGCTCAACAAATGTTAGTTACCTTCTTTCCAAAAGGGGACTTCTAGTTAAAAATGCTAGATTGGCCACAGGGGTTTATTTCTCCTCACTCCCCTCAGACTCCCCTTAATGGCCATAAGGAAGGCAGGGAAAAGGTATTAACCAAGCAAGACAAAAGAGACTGGAAGTGCCATCTTAAAGCCAGATGGTCACCATCTAGTGGCTAAAGAGGACAACTACAATGACAACCCACATGTGAGGGGCAGCAAGAGGCTGTTTCTACCGGAGGCTCTCAGGCTCCAGAGCTCGGAAGGAAGCGCCTGGGTGTCTCCCTTCAGCGCAGCAGTCTTTGTGTTATACAGATATTTCTCCTGGTTTTGGAGAGAGACAGGGAAAATGCTGAAAGATGGGAGAGAACAAACAATGGCAGGAAGAAGAGATGGGAAAGAAAATGGAGACAGAAAACAGGTGAGCAGAAAAAAAAAAAACCCAGTATTAAGTGAAAAATGATAGATCTTGGCCAAATAATATCGAGTGTCCAAGTTAGGGGTGCCAAGAGGGGAAAGAATATGCCTGCCGCGCAGTTCTGCGGGACTCAGAGAATAGACTTCTGGGCGCAGATAACGCTAATTGAGGCTCCTATGTACTCCCCACACTCCCTCCCTGTGCTCCCTTCTCCTCTGAATAACAAGCCAAGTGAGTGAACTCACATCTGGCCCCAACACTGACACCTGGCCCCTGCCCTGCATGTGCAGCGCTGACTCCCCTCTGCTAACCCACTCTTCTGCCCTCAGGTCTGAGTTCAGCTGGCAGCTGTCATAACAGAAGGAAGTCTCTCACCTCACGGGGGCCGATGGATCTGGTGTGTTCTTCTCCAAGCAAAGCTGCATAATAGGCCAAATTTTGGTTCATCACCTCGTCATTGGGGAAGAAGAGAAGATAGGTCTTGGCACATTCAACAGCCTGTGAATAATTCCCAACTGCAAAGTGGAAAGAAGAATGGCTGAGAGGAAAGAGTCAAAAGGAAAGGATCAAATCCTGGCACCAGGGACCACTTAGTGTTCAGTCTCCACAAAGCTTGAGGCAATGGCAATATGACAAGGTGGTGCCTGCTACTTAACATGATGGCCTGGTTTCAGGGTCAGGAGTTATGGAATACACATAGAATGTGTGATTAATTTTAAGGTGAGGTGGTCAATGTCCTCAGGGCTGCCTAACAATGAAACAGAAAAGAATCAGAATTCTCTGAATGCCTACATCTTTTAAGATTCACAAATAATTCCAATACCCCTTAATATTTTGCCTCAATACACTCAATCATTAGATCAATCTCCCTGTCTTCCTACCTTCTTTTTTCTATAGATTTTCAGGAGACAGGGAAGATTACAATAGCAGATTGTCTCTTTGGCAAAATAGTTCTTGTTGATATTTGTTAGTCACCTCAACTCAACTGTAAATATTGTACACTCATCAATATGTTTGTAATGCTTAGCACACAGTAGGAACTCTGCAAAGAGTTGGTTTTCTGGGTACTAATTGGCAGCCCCACAAAAGCATCAGTGCTATACCAGGGACAGGGCTGGCAAATGTCCTCTGAGCTAGTTTAAACAGTGGCATACCCTTATTTTGCTGTTAACTTTAATTCAAAAGCAAAAATAGATTACAAGTTATAGAAGGGACAAGAGATGAGGTCCTAAGTCTCCCTCCCCCAGGTTTTTGGGTTGCTGGTATTGGCTTCCTAGGCCAGTTGTTTATAACAAGCTACCCAGGGATCACTTGGCATGGTGCCTCCCATAGCTACTGAAAGAAGCCAAACACCTTGAGGAAGTAAGTGGCTGTAATCCATGCCCACCTTGCCTTTAGTTACTTAGTTAGCCAGCAGAGAAAGAGGAAGGAAAGTAGGCCTTACTGTTATAGTAGGCAAACTGCAGATAATTATAATGTGATGGGAGGAAGTCTTCAAAGGGCTTCTCTCGACTTGGGTGGGAAGCAAGCTCGGTGACGCAGTTCTGCTTACAGCTGAGGACCTGGATATAATGATCTGAAAGGAATCAAAGAGAAGGAATAACTATGAGGTCACTCTTTAGGACTCAAATTCTGGTTAAGATGAACAAATCCAAATGAAAGCAATTTTTCATCAGCTTCTCAGATTTAATAAATTGAGGAATGAGGGTGAAAATTCCCCATTTATATTATCAGATGGTGACCTTAGAGTCCCAGGAGGCCTGGCTGAAGTTCTGGCTCTGAAATGCACGCACCTGTGATGGCCTGGAAGAGGTCAGCGTTGTACTCAAGGTAGTTGTAGCCATCGTAGTCATAGGGCCCTTCGCAGAGGGCACGGCACTCCTCATAGGCCACAAAGTATTCTTGCAGCGCTGCCTCTAGGTGGGGCACAGCTTCCTGTGGCTGTTCCTCTGAGTAGAGTCGCACTCCCAGTCGAAATTCTTGCTACTGGGAAGAAGGGGCACTCAAATGCAGGCCACAGAGGAGGAACCCTCTCTCCTTGCCCTCAGCCACCTTCACAGGGGTCCTAATTTCCTGTTCCTCAGGTTATGGATGGAAAGGGGTGACCAGGGTACCACTACAGAATGAAGGCCTTTTGTAAATGGTCTTTACAAAACATTTAGCTCTGGAAATTTAAAAACATTTAGCTCTTTTTTTCTTTTTTTGAGAGAGTCTCACTCTGTTGCCCAGGCTGGACTGCAGTGGCACAATCTCAGCTCACCTGCAACCTCCACCTCCTGGGTTCAAGCGATTCTCTTGCCTCAGCCTCCCTAGTAGCTGGGATTACACTGTGCCCAGCTAATTTTTGTATTTTAGTAAAGACGGGGTTTCAACATGTTGGCCAGGCTGGTCTCGAACTCCTAACCTCAAGCAATCCTCCCACCTTGGCCTCCTAAAGTGCTGGGATTACAGGTGTGAGCCACTGTGCCTGGCCAAAAAACATTTAACTCTTAATCTAGATGAAAGATATCTGGGAGTTCATTATGATTTTCTTGTACTTTTCTCCCCACCCCCCATTAGTGATAGATTCTTGCACTTTTTTTTTTTTTTTTTTGAGTTGGAGTTTCACTCTTGTTGCCCAGGCTGGAGTGCAATGGTGCGATCTTGGCTCATCGCAACCTCCGCCTCCAGGGTTCAAGCAATTCTCCTGCCTCAGCCTCCAGAGTAGCTGGGATTACAGGTGTGCGCCACCACGCCTGGCTAATTTTGTGTTTTTAGTAGAGATGGGGTTTTGTCATGTTGGTCTGGCTGGTCTTGAACTCCTGACCTCAGGTGATCTGCCTGCCTCGGCCTCCCAAAGTGCTGGGATTACAGGCGTGAGCCACTGTGCCTGGCCCAGGTTCTTGCACTTTTTTGTAGGGCTAACAGTTTTCAAATAAACACAACTTACTTTTTGTTTTGTTTTGTTTTGTTTTGTTTTGAGACAGAGTCTTTTTTTTTGAGACAGACAGCCCAGGCTGGAGGGCAGTGGCATGATCTCAGCTCACTGCAACCTCCACCTCCTGGGTTCAAGTGATTCTAGCGCCTCAGCCTCCTGAGAAGCTGGGATTACAGGCATACACCATCACACCTGGTTAATTTTTGTATTTGTAGTAGAGACAGGATTTCACCATGTTGGCCAGGCTGGTCTTGAACTTCTGGCCTCAAGTGATCCACTCACCTTGGCCTCCCAAAGTGCTGGGATTACAAGCATGAGCCACCATACCTGGCCGACACAACTTACCTTTTTTTTTGTGATGGCGTCTCACTCTGTCACCCAGGCTGGAATGCAGTGGCGCAATCTCAGCTCACTGCAACCTCCGCCTCCCAGGTTCAAGCAATTCTCCTGCCTCAGGCTCCTGAGTAGCTGGGAATACAGGCACACACCACCACGCTCAGCTAATTTTTGTATTTTTAGTAGAGACAGGGATTCACCATGTTGGGCAGGATGGTCTCGATCTCCTGACCTTGTGACCCACCCTCCTTGGCCTTCCAAAGTGCTGGGATGACAGGTGTGATCTACTGCACCTGGCCACAACTTACTTTTAAAAGTCATTCTTTTTTTTTTTTTTTTTTGACTCTTGCTCTGTCACCCAGGCTGGAGTGCAGTGGCACAATCTTGGCCCACTGCAACCTCCACCTTCCGGGTTCAAGCTATTCTCCTGCCTCCGTGTCGAGTAGCTGGGATTACGGGTGCGCGCCACCATGCCTGGCTAATTTTTGTATTTTTAGTAGAGATGGGGTTTCACCATATTAGCCAGGCTGGTCTCAAACTCCTGACCTCAAGTGATCCACCCACCTCGGCCTCCCAAAGTGCTGGGATTACAGGTGTTAGCCACTGCGCCTGGCCTAAAAGTCATTCTTATATTGTTTCTAACATTCCTATTTCATAATTAAAATATAAGGAACCGTAAGCTCTCTATAAAATGCTATATCATCACAGACAGTCTCTCCTTTGGAACAGACTTTTCCTGCTAAACAAATAGAATAAGAACATTGAGGGATACTGTAACATTTATTGTAGTGAAAATCAAAAACATACATGACGAAAAAAATGTGACTAGTGAATTAATATAGTCTCTGCATAAGATGGACTATCATGCAGCCATAAACAATTATGTTTTCAAATAAAACTGAAGACATGAGAAAAGACTCATGATAATAATGTTAGTTAAAAAATGATGATGGGGCTGGCCATGGTGGCTCACACCTGTAATCCCAGCACTTTGGGAGGCCAAGGCTGTAGGCTCGCTTGAGGCCAGGAGTTTGAAATCAGCCTGGGCAACATAGTGAGACCCCGTCTCTACAAAAAATAAAAACAATAGCTGGGTGTGGTGGTGCATGCCTCTAGTCCCAGCTATTTGTGAGGCTGAGGCGGGAGGATCACTCGAGCCCAGGAGGTCAAGGCTGCAGTGAGCCATGATCACACCATTGCACTGCAGCCTGGATGACAAAGTGAGACCCTGCCTCAAAAAAAATAAAAAAGATGATAAAAAATGCATACACAATATAACACCAAATTAGATGAAAAAAATCATATACGGAAGACTTAAAAAATAGGGCAAAATATAAACTGGTTTTCTTAAGGTGGCAGTATTACAAATGATTACTTTTTGTTTTATACTTACCTACATTTCTACAATGTTATACAATGAACATTTATTACTTCTGTAATGTAATTAGAAAACAACCTTAGTAATGTCATTTAAAAAAAAACAAAAGAATGCATGCCTGTAGTCCCAACTACTCAGGAGGCCGAGACTAGAGGGTCTCTTGAATCCAGGAATTTGAGGTTACAGTGAGCTATGATCAAGCCACTGCATTCCAGCCTGGGTGACAGAGCAAGACTCTGTCTCTAAAATAAATTTAAAAAGAAAGAGAGAAAGATGGGGATAAAGTTTTTTTCACCATATGGGGTTGAGTCTCAAGATCCTTGAAGTCAGCCTCCTTCACTCCAGACATGGTTTGGTAATAGTCTAGGTTCTGCCGCATTTCCATGTGCTCAGGATTGCCCACGAAGAAGGTGTGTGCTGCGGCGACAGCTTTCTCCAACTTGTTGATCTAAGAATGAAGCATGAGAAGGTAGGTAATGCTCACATCCAAACTCTGAACGTTTGTGTCCACATGAGCAGTCCACATAAACAGGAAATCCCTGCCTCCCTGAGCCCTCCACTCACCATGCCCAGCCCCTGCCAGCCCCAGGAAGCACACCTATTGCAGGAACTACCCACGACAGATTAGGAGCACAGTGCCCTGGGCAGATTTGTAGCTCTTTCCCAAGTCAGATTTAGGGGTTCCCCAGATTACAGGAAGTAGCAATGTTCTATTTTAAAACAAAGGTCATATTGTATGGGGAGTGCTGTGAAAGACTGACTGCCCATATAATATGTTTTCATGCCGGGCGCGGTGGCTCAGGTCTGTAATCCCAGCATTTTCAGAGGCCGAGGCAGGTGGATCACTTGAGCTCAGGAGTTCAAGACCAGTCTGGGCAACATGGTGAAACCCTGTCTTTACAAAAAATACAAAAATTACATGGTACTGTATGCCTGCAGTCCCAGCTACTCTGCAGGCTGAGGTGGAAGGATCGCTTGGGCCTGGGAGGCAGAGGTTGCAGTGAGCCAAGATGGTGCCACAGCACTCCAGCTTGGGTGACAGAGCAGGACCCTGACTCAAAAAAAAAAAAAAAAGAATACATATATATATATATATTTCATGATTCAAATGTAATGCCTGAGCTGAAGAAATTCTGTGACTTCAAGGATTTAGAGGTAGAGAAAAAAGAGCAGCTAACAGACTATGCCTAAGAATTTTCCTAGAAAAAAAATTTTTTTTTTTTTTTGCATAAAATAAAATGAAGAATTTTTGAGACATTTAGGGAAAAGGTGGATGGCTAAAAATTCTAAGGTCTTTTACTAAGTCCAGACATAGTATTTTCTGACTCAAACCTCAGGGCTCATGAGGTTCAAACAAATAGCTCCAAGAAATCAGAGGGGGTGGTCGGGGGCGGTAGCTCACGCCTATAATCCCAGCACTTTGGGAGGCCAAAGGGGGCAGATTACTTGAGGTCAGGAGTTTGAGACCAGCCTGGACAACATGGTGAAACCCCATCTCTACCAAAAATACAAAAATTAGCTGGGCATTGTGGCGCACACCCGTAATCCCAGCTTCTTAGGAGGCTGAGGCAGGAGAATCGCTTGAACCCGGGAGGCGGAAGTTACAGTGAGCCGAGATCGCGGCGCTGTACTCCAGCCTGGGTGACAGAGCAAGACTCTGTCTAAAAAAAAAAAAAAAAAAGAAATCCAAGGGGGAGAAATAGGCTACAGACCTATTTCAATGCCCACAGCAATGGACTCCAGCATGTCAAAGTAACACAGGTTTCATATATAGAATCTAACCAAATAAATCACTGATGATCTAGTAATTAACTATGTGGACACTGGTATCAAAGAGACCAGCCGTGGCCGGGCACGGGGGCTCACGCCTGTAATACCAGCACTTTGGGAGGCTGAGGTGGGCAGATCATGAGGTCAGGAGTTTGAGACCAGCCTGACCAACATGGTGAAACCCCATCTCTACTAAAAATACAAAAAATAGCTGGGCGTGGTGGCGTGTGCCTGTAATCCCAGCTACTCGGGAGGCTGAGGCAGGAGAATCGCTTGAACCCAGGAGGTGGAGGTTGCAGTGAGCCGAGATCGCACCATTGCACTCTAGCTTGGGCAACAAGAGCGAAACTCCATCTCAAAAAAAAAAAAAAGAAAAGAGGGCCGGCGCGGTGGCTCACGCCTGTAATCCCAGCACTTTGGGAGGCCAAGGCGGGTGGATCACAAGGTCAGGAGATCGAGACCATCCTGGCCAATATGGTGAAACCCCGTCTCTACTAAAAATACAAAAGTTAGCCAGGTGTGATGGCACGTGCCTGTAATCCCAGCTACTCGGGAGGCTGCGGCAGGAGAATCACTTGAACCAGAAAACCAGAAGTCAGAGGTTGCAGTGAACCGAGGTCACCACTGCACTCCAGCCTGGCAACAGCGAGACTCCATCTCAAAAAAAAAAAAAAAGAAAGAAAGAAAAGAGACCAGCTAGCAGCACATCTGGGCTTAATGACTCACTGACTGGCTGGGCAGTAGACAAGATACTTAAAGTTTACTTTCTAAACTCAGTTTCCCTAATCTATCATCTGGAGATAGCATTCTCTAGCTATCTCCTAGCATTGTTGAGAGTTCAACGAGATAATATACGTGCCGCCTGTAATACATGGTGCTGGGCACAGATTAAGTGCTCAATAAATTTTAGGTGGTATGATTAATATGCTAAGAAAACTTATTTTCTTATCATTGGTACTAGTAAAGTCACACTAAAAGAGTCAGCCCTGGTTAGGTGACCCAAGGTAAATAACTCCCCATCACTGTACCTCAGTTTCTTTAACTGTAAAATTAGAAATTTTCTCAGGTCTGTCCCTTTTATGCAATTACTCTATCTCTCGTGTCTTTCAGCACTGCCCCTGCCCTTCTCTGTTCTCCCTCATGTCCTCACTCCTCTCTCCACCCCCAGCCTTCTTTACTCCCTAAGCACTGAGGTACTTAACCTCCTCTCTGGGGACAAATGCCTGTCTCCTAATCATGTGCCACCACTTTCTCCTTCTTCCAAGGCTCATTCACCATGGCTTCCAGAATAAGCATTTTAAAACCCAAATCTGAGGATGGCTCCCTGCAGTCCGCAGAATTCTCTTCCACATCTGGCTTCACTGACCTTTCTAGCCTCTTCTCCTACTACTCCCCACACACATCTCGACATTGCAATCACAACAATTCATTTTTTTTTTCCTGAATACATCATGCTTTGGTTCTACTTTTCCCTCTAGCTGGAGGAACCTTCTTTCCTCTCCCCCTGGCAATACTTAGGACAGGCTTCAATATTACCTCTTCTTTGAAGTCTAATTTCTCTGAGATAAAGCTAGAGTCTCCCTCCTTTGTGCTCCCACAGCCCTAAGTATATGCCCTTGCAGTAGCCCTTACTACAGTAACTCTTAACCGCAAAGCAAGACAAAGCAAAGACGTTAGTCGAGCATTTAATTACTTGTACAAGAACTGGAATGCAGTAGGTATGCAATACATGTTTGTCAAATAGTTTTAGAAAGTGCTATGATGAAGCGACATAACCAAAGACATAATGCAATTATTTTGATTTCAAGTCCAGCGCTCTTCCGAGTAACTAGGAAAAATGAGGGGAACTGTGTAGGTAGAATGCTGTGGGGGGGTGGAAATCTGAGGTCCCCAAGAATCTCTAAGTCTCTCTTTAGGTCGAATCGAAGGTCTTTTAAACTACAGATATAACACATATAATGCACAACTCTTTATCCCCCACCCCCAATACAGTGGGACTAATAACAGCATCTACCTGACAGGATATTGCGAAGATTAGGGCAAATGCGTTAATAAATGCAAACTGCTTAAAATAGTGCCTGGAAGTACGTGCTGGCTATCGTCATCATCATCATCACCATCACCACCACCAAACAAGCCTGGAACGCTCCAAGCCCAAGTGTACACTTGGACACATGGCACTCTGGCATTCCTAAAAATACTCATTTTCTTTGTAAACCTGACAGACTAGCCAGAGGGTCCCCCCCCCCCCCCCCCCCCAACAAGCAGGGTCAGGCAGCCCCTGCTGGCGACGTGGCAACCTCACATCCTGAAAGAGAGCTGCTGAATCAAACAGCAGGAAAAGCACCACTGGAAAACCAACCGGAAGGAAGATATTGTAGACCGCTACTAGCTTCTCACTCGGACACTTACAATGACATCAGGACGGGAGACCCAAACTGCCGCTTTAATTCCTTCCAGGAGATTTCCCAGGGAACAAAATGGCCATGAGTTTTGCTTGGCCTGTGCCCTAACCCCAGGCTGGACCTTTGGGGTTAGCATCTGCCCATGCGAACTGGGCGAGGAAGGTCTCCTGCCAGGAAGCAGCTCTCCCCGGCTCCGAGGAGAGTTCCCCAGCCAGGAGGCCACTTTCCCCTCCCTGCGGACACTTCCCCGATCCCCCAAGCTCCCCAGGTCCCCTGCAACACTCCTCTCCCCAGAAGGGCCCCGGCCGCCCGGCTCCGGGCAGGTCTGCACCTTGAAGTAGGCGACCTGCAGGTAGTTGTAGGGGCTCCGCTTGCGGAACTCCAGCTCCATCTCTTCGCTGAGCGAGTGGGCGGCCGGCGGCCCGAGGCAGCGGCGCAGGCAGGCGGCGCGGCGCAGGAGGCCCCCGAAGAAGCTCAGGTCGCGCAGGGCGGCGGCGCCCGAGGCCTGGGCCGGGCTGGGGGACCAGTCGGGGTCCAGCTCCCACGGGAAGTCGGCGGCACACTGGGTGCGGCAGCGCAGGCGAAGGGCGCGGAGGGCTGCCCGGGAGCGCAGCGCCCGTTCCATGCTCAGGACCACCCCGGGCCAGTCCCCGCGCGCGTAGGCTGCGGTCCCCTCGGCGAAGAGCAGATCAGGCGTCACCATGCCCCATCCTGTCTCGGACTCGACCTCGGCTTGGGAGGCAGTGGCCACGACAGCCAGCAGTGTGGTCAGCAGCTTCAACGCGCGTGCCGCCATCGCTCCCTCAGACCTAACGGGACCGCCAGCCACCCGCCACGGAGGCCGGAGTCCCACCCCCGGCGAAGGCCCGTCCCCGGGCGAAGCCCCATCTCCCCAGCCGGGCGGCGCATGCCCAAGAGGCTTGCACCGCCTCTTTTCCTTTCAGTCAACCCGGATCCACCCACCGGCCCTCAGCGAATCCCGGCGCGTCAGCCGGAGCCCCGCCTCCGAGCTCAGGCCTTGCTCAGGCGAACTGACGCCCAGTAGACAAGACGGAAGCTCCGCCCACGCGCCTTTACGCGCAGGCTCTTCCGACTCGCACAGGCCAGGGAGTGGGGAGGATAAGGCGCTGTCATGGAGGACGCCGCCGCGCCGGGGCGGACCGAGGGGGTCCTTGAAAGGCAAGGAGCGCCGCCAGCTGCAGGCCAGGGAGGTATGCGGGGCGGGAGTCAGCAGGGGGAAGTCAGCCCCCGCGAGGCAGCCGGTCTCGGGGCTCCGCGGGAGGCCGACGGCGGGAGCTCACGGCTTGTGTTCCTGGGTGTGTGTCGCAGGAGCCCTGGTGGAGCTCACCCCGACCCCCGGCGGCCTGGCCCTGGTGAGCCCCTACCACACCCACCGGGCCGGGGACCCCTTAGACCTCGTGGCGCTCGCAGAGCAGGTGCAGAAGGTGAGGAGGCGCGGCCGGGGCAGCGAATAACCGTCTTCGTTCACGTTGTGCTCTGCGTCTTTCGGCTCAGACCTCACTACCACCTGTGGTGGGGGTGGCATTTGCTCTTGTCTCCATTTTACAGACGAGTAAAGCCGACTGTCGTTGTGAGTCGATGGCCTGATTCGAATGACCTTCTGGGACCAAAGGCTCCTCTAACTGCAACTTGAGTGCCCATAATCTTCCTTCGTGGGAAGGTTTACACAACACTTTAGTGTTCATTATTTCATTTGCACTTTAGGACAGCCTTGTGAGGTAGGCAGTACAGAGTTATTCTTCCCATTTGACACAAAGAAAAGTTCCCCGGGAAGTTTCAAGGTCCGCTTATTTTAAGCTGCTTCCCATAAGATCTTTGTTATCTGAGAGTTTAAACTTCTAGCAGGGCAAGGACTCCAAGTTTAGGCCTCATTAAACACAGTATTCCCAAGTCCAGTGTTTATATATGGATGGCCAAAATAAGTCAAATAAGGAGGAAATGTGAAATAATGGAAAAAACACTGGAAGTTTGGACACATGAGTATTAATCCCATTTTTGATACTAACTTGCAGTGCGACTTAAGGCAGATTACTTCTCTCTGGACCTCAACTGTTTTATCCGTGAAGTGAAAGGTTTGAAGTAGGAGAGCTCCAAGATCTAAAGTTTTGTCATTGTTCAATGAAAAACCAGATTCCTTCTTATCTCTTCTCAAGACTTCCAGTTGTACACCCTCTTCAGTGTGCACAGATGGAGGATCCTGCTGTTTTAAAGATTATGATGGCCCCTTATCCCTGTATACACTAGCGGATTTGGCCTTGATTATGTTCCAAGGTCTTTGCTTTGCTCAAAATTATTTAATGTGCTCAAATTCCCTCACATCTCTTTTTTTTTTTCAATAATCCTAGAAATCCTTCGAATCCTTTTCTTTTAAAATTAAGAAAAATTCAGATACGCAGGAAAGCTCCTTTAATTCAAAACTTGGCTTTCTTCTTTTTGAAGAGCTGGGGAGCAAAGTGCAACTTTTATGGATTAAGAGAATATGCATCTAGTTAATCAGATTTATTGGGAGGGAGGTTGGTAGGGACAGAATCTTGTGCACACAACATATTCATGTGCTATTGAATGACTATCATGTTTATTACAATGGCCTGAACAGATGGAAGAAAGAACATAGTTTTTGTCTTTCATCCTATAATCTTGTGAAATACAGAGGATGCATTATGATGCTGCCTCTGTTTCCCCCAATACAATCTGTATTTGAGAAGCTGAAGAGAAAAAAACTTTAGAGACAAACAAATTGAATCAAACATATTTACTATCTAAAATGTACTTTTTGGCCAGTGCCGTGACTCACACTTGTAATCCCAGCACTTTGGGAGGCCAGGGTGGGTGGATCATTTGAAGTCAGGAGTTAAAGACCAGCCTGGCCAACATGGTGAAACCCCATCTCTACTAAAAGGTGTGGTGGCTCATGCCTGTAGTCTCAGCTACTTGGGAGGCTGAGGCATGAGAATCGCTTGAGCCCAGGAGACAGAGGTTGCAGTGAGCTGAGATCGCACCACTGCACTCCAGAATTGGTGACAGAGTGAGACTCAAAAAAAAAAAAATGAGGCTGGGCGTGGTGGCTCACGCTTGTAATCTTAGCACTTTGGGAGGCTAAGGCCGGAGGATTGCCTGAGCTCAGGAGTTGGAGACCAGCCTGGGCAACATGGTGAAACCCTGTCTCTACTAAAATACAAAAAATTAGCTGGGCATGGCAGTGTGTGCCCGTAGTCCAAAGCTACTCTGGAGGCTGAGGCAGGAGAATTGCTTGAACCTGGGAGGCAGAGGTTGCAGTGAGCTAAGATCACACCACTACACTCCAGCCTGGGTGACAGAGCAAGTCTAAAAAAAAAAAAAAAGGGTGGTGGGCTGGGTGCGGTGGCTCACGCTTGTAATCCGAGCACTTTGGGAGGCCAAGGCGGGCGGATCACGAGATCAGGAATTCAAGACCAGCCTGGCCAACATAGTGAAACCATATCTCTACTAAAAATACAAAAAATTAGCCGGGCATGATGGCAGACGCCTGTAATTCCAGCTACTCATGAGGCTGAGGCAGGAGAATCACTTGAACCTGGGAGGCAGATGTTGCAGTGAGTGGAGATTGTGCCACTTCACTCCAACCTGGGTGACAGAGTGAGACTCCATCTCAAAAAAAAAAAAAAAAAAGTACTTTTTTAGCAGGACTGACCCAGGTATTAGTGTGTGTTCAGAAAGCTCAGGAGGCCTGGTATTAAGGCATGAATTTTGGAATCTGACCTGTGTTCAGATCCTTTGCTGTTTATTATCTGTGAAACCTTGGACAGGTTGCCTCATGTCTGTGAGTCTTAATTGCTAAAATGAGAAAGTGAGGTTATCATCTCCAACTGCATAAAGGTGTTGTGAGAAGTAAATGAGATGAATGTAAAGGGTCTCAGAGTAGTTGAGGCCAGGGTTAGTGCTTAGTAGTTGTAGGTACTGTTCCCTTCCTTTCTTTTTTATGAGGCTCTTTTGTTTTTAAGTTGTTCATGAAATATTTTGCATTTTTTTGTGTTTTTTGTTTCTTTTTTCCTCAGCCCAATCCATATTTTGCATTTTATATTAACTCTTCAAAATATAAATTCAAATTTTGTTTATGAGATTTACTGCTAACACCTTAAGAAAAGGGAGGGTTATTATAAGGCCACCCCTAACCTGGAACTACCTTAGCTCTAGAAATACCTACTCTCTCCTTGGCCATATATGGCTCTTTCTTTCTTTCTTTTTTTTTTTTTTGAGATGGAGTTTCACTCTTGTTGCCCAGGCTGGAGTGCAATGGCGCCATCTTGGCTCACTGCAACCTCCGCCTACCGAGTTCAAGCAATTCTCCTGTCTCAGCCTCCCAAGTAGCTGGGATTATAGACATGTGCCACCATGCCTGGCTAATTTTGTATTTTTAGTAGAAACAGGGTGTCTCCATGTTGGTCAGGCTGGTTTCAAACTCCCAACCTCAGGTGATCCACCCGCCACGGCCTCCCAAAGTGCTGGGATTACAGGTGTGAGCCACCATGCCTTTCATTCTTGGAACAAAACGCAAATTCTTTTACCAAGGGCTACAAGACTGCACAATCTGGTCTCTGCTCTCTTTTTAAACCCTGTTCTACACATTGCCCATCACTAACTACTCTTCAGCTGCACTGGCCTCAAATGCCTGTGAACTTTTTTTTTTCCAGCTTTTTGCATGGTCGGTCTTCTCCTTTCATTTAGACCCAAGTCAAATGTTACATCCTTAGTGAGGCCTTCTTGTCTGAAGAAGACCGTACCCTACCCCATCCAAATGACAGTATTATTAAATTGAATTCAAATACCTCTAGGCTACATATACTTTCCAATTCCCCACCACTCCCTATTATTAAACTTCATAAAAATGAAGTAGCTTTTTTACTTAACTCGTGTTATCTTTAACCTGCTTCTACGACATAATTATGGTTATTTCCTTCATAATAGTGCATTGTTATGAGTACATATAATATTAGCTTTAATCATCTTTACTTTTTGGTATCTATTACTCACTGGAGCTGTGCTTTAGGTAGCCGCTAGCAACATTATGTCTGTTAAGCACTTGTGTTATGTTGTTAGTGTGGCTGAGGAACCAAATTTTGTATTTTATTTGATTTTAATTAATTTGAATTTAAAAAACATGATAATTACTTCAATTATTGGAACTCAAGTATATTAGAACAATTTGAGTATGTGAATCAACTTTTTCACATATAAATTTTATTAACTTTAAATACAGATGAAGTATTTCTGTTGAAAATTTAGCATCCAAATTGAGATGTGCTGTGAGTGCAAAATAAACACTATATTTTGAAGGCTTAATATCAAATGCAAAATATGGATTAGACTGAGAAGGACCAAAAAAAGAAACAAAAACAAACAAAAAATGCAAAGTATTTCATTAACAACTTACAAATAGTGATTACATGTTAAAATGAAAATGTTTTTGATATATTAGGTTAAGTAAAATGTATTAGCTGAGCACGGTGGCTCATGCCTGTAATCCCAGCACTTTGGGAGGCTGAGGCAGCATATCACTTGAGGCCAGGAGTTTTGGCAAACATGGCAAAACCCCATCTCTACTAAAAATACAGAAATTAGCGGGGCATGGTGACGCATGCCTGTGGTCCCAGCTACTCAGGAGGCTGAGGTGCGAGATTCGCTTGAACCCAGGAGGTGGAGGTTGCAGTGAGCCACTGCACTCCAGCCTCTGTGACAGAGCGAGACTCTGCCTCAAAAAAAAAAAAAAAAAAAAAGTATTGTTAGAATTAATTTACTATTAACGTGGCTACTAGAAAATTTAAAATTTTATATGCGACTTGCCTCATATTTCTGTTGAACAGTATTAGACTTGACTTGCCATCTTGACAGAGGCAGGGACTTCTCTTTCCTGTTTGCCAGTACACTCAGTGCCTAGTGTGGTGTCTGACACACAGTAGCTGCCTAATATACACCTGTGGGACAGATAAATGACTCAGTTTACTTGTATGGTTTCTGTTCACTCATAACACTGGTTTATACCTGAACTTTGCCTTAAGACTCCTAAACTAACCAGCAAATTCTCTTTAATATTTCTTAGTTCAAGTTCTAGTTTAATCTCATTTCTTTACCTTAATTGTGTATAATCAGCTTTTCTTAAAAGTAAGGTGGAAGTTTTTGACAGATTTCTATTGCCTGAGTGGTAATCCTTCCCGGCACATGAATTCATCACATTAGTCTCTCCTAGCTTTGAGAATTTGATCTATTTTAAGAAATGCCCTGGCTGGGCTCAGTGGCTCACTCCTGTAATCTTAGACCTTTGGGAGGCCGAGGTGGGCAGATCACCTGAGGTCAGAAGTTCGAGACCAGCCTGGACAACATGGTGAAACCCCGCCTCTACTAAAAATACAAAAATTAGCTGGGCATGGTGGCGGGCACCTGTAATCCCAGCTACTCGGGAGGCTGAGGTTAGAGAATTACTTGACTCCAGGAGGCAGAAGTTGCAGTGAGCCGAGATTGGGCCATTGCACTCCAGCCTGGACAATAAGAACGAAAACTGTCTGAAAAAAAAAAAAAATTTCCATTGCCTTCAGTTGCACTTTGTGGCACATGACAGGCAGTCTTGTGTGTACATTATAACTCTGTTTCAGGTCCACATCATAATGCAGTCTTTTAAAATACGTTTTCAGTAATAATTAGAAATGCACATATAAGTTAAAATTTAAGTAGTTGTGATGTAAATAACTGTGGAAATGGTCAGATTAACGCATACTTTCTCAGTTCTGGGGGTGTGGGGGTCACACAGAAAAACCCAAATACTTCCTATGTGTATCTAGATTTCTACCTTAGCAGATGATAAGGGCCAGATCACAAGTGTCTTTTAATTATTTAAAATCCATCCCTGATTTCACAAGTGTTTAAACATGAGAAAATGGAGACCTGAGAAATGTGTGGTGTTTGTTAGGTAAAGAGCAGGAGGAAAAATGGATTGGTTGGAGGAGAGGATATATTCAGTATATTTGGTAGCAGGAGAGAGAGAGAGAAAGAAGGCATGTTGGAGAACCAAAGAAGTTCAGTGTAACTGCAGTTCATAGTGAAGGGGTGGAAAGCTGTGGGAAATAGAAGAGAGCACTTAACTCTGTGATGGAGTCATGTCAGGGTGGCCTTCTCATGACAGTGCTATCTGAGTGGGGCTTCGGATGAGTGGGAGGCTATGGGGCAGTGGCGAGAATGGGAAAAATATTTTAGGCAGAAGCAAAATATTAACATAACCCTGGGATCAAGATAAGAACATCATAGAAGTCTTCTCCTCTTTCAACCCACAGTTTAGTTTTTTTTCACCTGTAGGCTGATGAATTCATCCGAGCAAATGCCACCAACAAGCTGACAGTCATAGCTGAGCAAATCCAGCATTTGCAAGAACAAGCCAGGAAGGTAAGGAATGACTGTTAGACAGGCTTTCATCTTCTTTATTTAGTTCTCAGGGCTGGCTGAACTTGTTTATAATCATTATGACTTTTTATGTCTTTAATACCTCCTAGAAATGTAGAGGTGTTGAGTAAAATAGAAAAATAAGTTTAAGAGGTTAAGTATACGTTTTTGTTTGTTTGTTTCTTTGTTTTTGAGACAGTTTTGCTCTTGTTGCCCAGGCTGGAGTGCAGTGGCACGGTCTCAGCTCACTGCAGCCTCTGCCTCCCGAGTTCAAGCGATTCTCCTGTCTCAGCCTCCCGAGTAGCTGGGATTACAAGTGCCCGCCACCACACCTGGCTAACTTTTGTATTTTTAGTAGAGATGGGGTTTCGCCATGTTGGCCAGGCCTGTCTTGAACTCCTGACCTCAGGTGATCTGCCTGCCTCAGCCTCCCTTGTTTTGTTTTTTCCAGGAGAAGGTTTCATGAGGTAAAGCATTTTAACAGGGGAATATGTTTTCATTTATAAAAGAAATGTACTTAGCACAGAAAAATAGGAAAGAAACTTAAAAATTACCCAGGGTCATTAATGCTCAACATTTTGAAATATCTTTTTTTTTGAGATAGGGTATCACTGTATCACCCAGGCTGGACTGCAGTGGTGTAGTCTCGGCTCACTGCAACCTCTGCCCCCTGGGCTCAAGTGATCCTCTAGCCTCAGCCTCCCAAGTAGTTGGGAGTACAGGCATATGCCACCACACCTGGCTAATTTTTTGTATATTTAGTAGAGACAGGGTTTTGCCATGTTGCCCAAGCTGGTCTCCTGAACTCAAGTGATCCGCCTGCCGTGGCCTTCCAAAGTGCTAGGATTACAGGCATGAATCACTGTGCCTGGCTTAAAATATAATTTTTCTAAAGGCATCTTTACAGCATAGCATCATAGTCTAATTTTTGTTTCTTCAGAATAATCTAGATCTCAGAAGTGATTCATTGCTATGGGGGAGCAAGATCCTAAGCATTGAATGGTTTCCAAATTTTAATTGGATGATCACCAAATGTGAGTGCCTGTTATCTCCAATACCTAATTTGTTACGTATCTGTGATTCATAGGTACTGGAAGATGCTCACAGAGATGCCAACCTGCACCATGTAGCTTGTAATATAGTGAAAAAACCTGGCAACATTTACTACCTCTATAAACGGGAGAGTGGTCAGCAGTATTTTTCCATCATTTCTCCAAAGGTAAGAACTACATTGTTTGTCCAAAAATCCACTCCAGCCTCTCAGAAATTCTTGGTATATGTGTGAAAATGTAGACATGTGGATTGGTATATGGTTTCTTAGAAAATTGGGGGTGATGTGAGCCCAGACATGACTCTAAAAAATATACCTGTGCTTAAATTATTTCACTCATTTTCTTGATTAAGGGAGGGATCTGATGTGTAAGGTAACTGCTTTCCAAAGGTTGTTCTGACTAGTATGAAGTGAAAAGCCAAAAAAGAGATTGTGGCATGATTAGGAAATGAGCTCAGTTTGTTTACAACCCACCCTGATGGGAACTGCCTCCTTTGCCTTCTCTAGGAATGGGGGACAAGTTGTCCACATGACTTCCTTGGTGCCTACAAACTACAGCATGACTTGTCCTGGACTCCGTATGAGGACATTGAGAAGCAAGATGCTAAAATCGGCATGATGGACAAGTTGCTAAGCCAGTCAGTGGCCCTGCCTCCATGCACTGAACCCAACTTCCAGGGACTGACTCACTGAGAGTAGGCTCTGACAAACAGCTCTCACAGGACCTGGCTGTCAACTTCCTTGTTGCCCCCATTGTTGCCTTGAGAATTGAGGACATGTAGGTGAATCACAAACTTCTTGGAAAGAGACCCTGTGTGAATGTAAATGTTGTCATTATGACTTTTAATTGGGATCGTAATAATCATTGAGACAGAGTCACTGTCTTTCGGGATCCTCTTTGGACCACAGATACCCAAGTCAGTCAGTTTCAGAGTATTGGCCAATGTACTTTCCTTCTTCCTCTCCATCACTTCTTCCCTTAAGTTAAAGTGTTAGAGAAGACCTTCTTCCCATAAAAAGGTTGGTGGATCGTTTTCCAGAGAGAACTGTTTATATATGTATATATATCTGGTAGTATTTAACATTGGGGTTGAGGCTGTCTCACAGTTGGTGCAACTCCAGTTTAAAATTCATCTGGGAACGAGAATGTTGGGTAATGGAGGGTGATTAAAAAAAAAAAAAACAAGAAACAACGACAACAAAAAAACACTTGGCTTGGCTGGGCCAGAGAGTGTGTGATTCTGGGATTTCTGTGCTGTTGATGAGGTTTATCTTGCCCCTTTTGCTCTCTCTGCCTTGCTAGAGTGATTAAGAATCTGAGGCAGCAAAGGCCAGGTTTGGGGAGAGTCAACTTTGAAACTCACAAATTTTAGACTTGGAAGAGACATTAGATGCTGCCACTAATCATTATAGAATCCACTGTGTAGTCTCCCAAGGAGGAGATCCCAGGCTCAGCCACCTGCAGCAGAACAAACCCATTTAAATGGCTACTTAACACTGTGGAAGAGAGTAAGGCAGTAGAGTGAGAAACAAGAAGAACAGCCAAATTGTTGACTGTGACTTAACTCAGATTGAAATTCATTTTGACCAGAATTATTCAAGAAATTAACAGGGTTTTGGCAAAATTACTGTAGTTATTATTCTGACTAGGCTTTTGTAGGACTCTACCTTCTTTCCTGTCTGTTTGGTGGAATTAGCTGAGTTTATGGATTATTTAGCATGGCTATAATCTATTGTAATATGCTGTAAAAGGAGGGAGAGATGTGTACTTGAACTGACAGTTGGCCAAATTTCTCTCTGGGAATGGATGTTCCTGATGCTGATGGGCTTGGTAATACCCTCCCCCGCCCTCTCCCTCCCCATTCATGATCTTTCCTTATAAACTGCATTTCTTGTGAGCTGTAAATGGTCCACCTAAGGCCTAGCACAGGATGGGGTTAGAATGTAACAAGCTCACTCAGATGATACTTGGTTGCTCGGTTCACATGGGAATGCTCTTTGGACTCAGCTGCAGAGGTCTTTTGCTGGGGTGCTGCAGAGCCGGAGGGAAGAGACATTAGTGGTACAGTAGTGGATTCTGACTACAGAAAGTTTCCCAGGTTTTCAGAAGGTTCTGACCTTCATGATGATGACACATTTTGAATTGGTGCTTTATTAGTTACAGATAAACAAATTACTACAAACTTAATGGTTTAAAGCAACACCTATTTATTTCAGAGCTTACAGGTTAGGAGTTCAGGCACCATTTCATTGGGTCCTCTGCTCCACGGTTTCTCTGAAACCCTGTAAGGCTGAAATCAAGTTATTGGTCAGGGCTGTTCTCATCTGAAGGCCTGACTAGAGAAGGATCTGCTTCTAAGCTCATTTATATTGTTAGCAGAATTTCTTTTCTTTCTTTCTTTCTTTTTTTTTTTTTTTTTTGAGACAGAGTCTCGCTGTGTTGCCAGGCCTGAGAGCAGTGGCTCAATCTCAGCTTACTGCAACCTCCACCTCCTGGTTCAAGCGATTCTCCTGCCTCAGCCTCCTGAGTAGCTGAGATTACAGGCGCACGCCTCCATGCCCAGCTAATTTTTTTATTTTTAGTAGAGACAGGGTTTCACCATGTTGGCCAGGAGGGTCTCTATCTCTTGACCTCATGATCCACCTGCCTCAGCCTCCCAAAGTGCTGGCGTTTGAGCCACCATACCTGGCCTGTTGGCAGAATTTCAATTCCTCAAGGGTTGCTGGCTTCAGGGGTTCCACTAGCTGACTATTGGCTAGGGGTTGCCCTCACTTCCTTGCCACATGAGCCTCTATAACATGGCAGCTTTCTTAAGCAAAGTAAACAAGGATTAGAGGCTGCTAGCCAGATGGAAGTTACAGTCTCATGTAGCCTGATCACAGAAGTGACATTTCATCACCTTTGCTGTAATCTGTTGGTTGGAAGCAAGTCACTAGGCCAGCCCATATTCAACGGAGGGAGTTATACAAAGGCATGTATACCAGAAGGCAGACATCACTGAATCATTGAACAGATCCTAGAATCTATCTGCCACAGTGCTCAGTTGAGAAGAAGAAAGGAAAATTCTAGGTAAAAAAGGCAATATTACAAAGTGGTTAAGTGTGATGGTATCAAAGTCACAGATCTGCATTTGACTCTCAACTCTGACAAGACAGCCTCCCAGCTGGCATCCCTGCTTCCCCCTGTATCCCCTCTCCAATCCATTCTGCATGCAGTCATCAGCTTGATCATTTGAAAATGCAAATCTCCCTCACTCTTGACATTTCCTAACCTCAAGAGTGGGAGAGCAGTGATTGAAAAGAGAGAAACTTCCTTCCATTCAGTAAAATGTCCTCCCTGCACTGACCACCAAGGGGTGTCATTGCTCTTTCCTGGTTAAGCCAGTTACCACACTTGGGAAGGGCTAGTGGCAATGTGAGGTGATTTGGGGCACCTCAGAATGTGAAACTAGGACCCAGTGATTATATACGGTAATCACTTTTCATTTACCCATCCATCTGTTCACGTGATAATTTCATTAGTTTTAAGTACCTTCCAGGTTCCAGGTTCTGGTGAATAATAGAGCTGAATAAGAAATCACGATTTCCAAGGAGCTCACAGTATAGTAGGGAAGGAAACAAGTTAACAATTACAAGATGCTCTAAGAAGGGGTGTGATAGAGGTATGCATGGAATACTGTGGAGCTCCGGGGAGGGGTTCCTTATTGAGCTTGGAGAATTTGGGAAGACTCTTGGAGGAGCTGATGCCTGCTTGGTGTTGAAAACCATACAAGTAAGAACTTTCTGGAGGCTCCAATTGCCCTTTCATAGGAAGTTTGTCTTTTGGGGGTTGGGGTGAGGTTCATTTTTGGATGGAGTTTATTTGTGAATGAAGAAAGTGACATCCATTTAAGCCATATCAATCAAAGCAGTCCTGGCAATGAGGAGGGGTGGAGTGAGATATGTCCTGGCTAGAAAATCCTTGTGTCTAAAAGCTAGGAGATAGATGAAGACAGGGAGGAAAAAACATTCCAGACAAAAAATAACATGGAAGGGACATTGACCAGAATTGATACGACATTTGGGGAATCGCAGGCAGTTAAACAGGAGAATGTGGACTGGGGACTATGGGAGAAGAACTAATGGAAGGATTTGGGGAGGTTGGTAATATCGGCAGCAGAGGCTGGTTAGAGGGAAGACAGGAGCTTCCATCCCTAATCAAGGCAAGGGATGATGGGAGTCTGAATTAAGTAGTGGTAGAATGAGAGGGCCTGTATTTCACCAATTACAAGGTGTACTTCCCCCCCCCCCCCCCACATTTTGGTGTCTGTCAAACTTGGACACTTCTAAAAGTCAGTGGCATGTCACAGTTTAAGTGGCATTTTTTCTTTCTTAAAGCTACATAAAAGAATCATAACAAGCCGGGCGCAGTGGCTCACGCCTGTAATCCCAGCACTTTGGGCGGCTGAGGCGGGCGGATCATGAGGTCAGGAGATCGAGACCATTCTGGCTAACATAGTGAAACCTCGTCTCTACTAAAAATACAAAAAATTAGCCGGGCGTGGTGGCGGGCAACTGTAGTCCCAGCTACTCGGGAGGCTGAGGCGGGAGAATGGCGTGAACCCGGGAGGCGGAGCTTGCAGTGAGCGGCGATCGCGCCACTGCACTCCAGCCTGGGTGACAGAGCGAGACTCCATCTCAAAAAAAAAAACAAAACAAAAAACTACAAGCCAGATCACAACACCTCTGTTAAGAAAAAAATCCCAGAATTTCTCATTTCTTCCCTAGATTCTGTGTGATCTGCCACTCTCAGGACTCAGCATGTTCCTGCTTTGCTGATCTTGCTGTTCTTCCCACACACCAAGCTCACTGCTGCTCATTTACATTTGCTGTTTCATCTGCTTGGAGCATGGCCTCCAAGATCTTTGCAGGTTTGTGTCTTCTCATTCTTTAGGTCCCTGCTGAAATACCACTTCCCCGATGACCCTATCAGAAATACCAGCCCTTCTCACATTAAAGTGGTTCTGATTCTGCTTTGTTTTCCGCAGTACTTGGCACAACCAGAAATGATTTATGTTTTGCTTCTGTTTATAAGTTCTGTGATTATAAGTTCTGTGAGGACAGAGACTGTCTTTGTCTTGTTTACTGCTGTCTCTAGCATCTAAAATAGTGCCTGGCACATGATAAATACTCTTAATAATGAATAAGTGGGCCAGGCATGGTAGCTCATGCCTGTAATCCCAGCACTTTGGGAGGCCAAAGCAGGCAGATCACTTGAGGTCAGGAGTTCAAGACCAGCCTGGCCACCATGGTAAAACCCCCATCTCTACTAAAAATATAAAAATCAGTTGAGTGTGGTGGCAGGTACCTGTAATCCCAGCTACTCAGGAGGCTGAGGCCCGAGAATTGCTTGAACCTGGGAGGCGGAGGTTGCAGTGAACCAAGATTGCACCACTGCACTGTAGCCTGGGCGACAGAGTGAGACTCCATCTCGAAAAAAAAAAAAAAAAGAATAAATCAATGGATGGACATCTGCAGCTCTGCACCTATATCCTGCAAAGGATCCAAGTCAATGCAGTTAATAGAAATATAATGTGAGCTACATGTGTGATCTAAATTTTTCCAGTAGCTATATCAAAAAGTAAAAAGTGAAATTAACTTTAAGAATACATTTTATCACCGGGTGCAGTGGCTCATGCCTGTAATCTCAGCACTTTGGAACTCTGAGGCAGGAGGATCGCTTGAGCCTAAGAGTTCAAGACCAGCCTGGCCAACATAGGGAGATCTCATCTCTACAAAAAATGAAAGGCCGGGCACGGTGTCTCAAGCTTGTAATCCCAGCACTTTGGGAGGCCGAGGCGGGCGGATCACGAGGTCAGGAGATCGAGACCACGGTGAAACCCCGTCTCTACTAAAAATACAAAAAAAATTAGCCGGGCGTGGTGGCGGGCGCCTGTAGTCCCACCTACTCGGAGAGGCTGAGGCAGGATAATGGCGTGAACCCGGGAGGCGGAGCTTGCAGTGAGCCGAGATTGCGCCACTGCACTCCAGCCTGGGTGACAGAGCGAGACTCCGTCTCAAAAAAAAAAAAAAAAAAAATGAAAACATTAGCCAGGCATGGTGGCATGTGCCTGTGGTCCCAGCTACTTGGGAGGCTGAGGTGGGAGGATTGCTTGAGCCCGGGAGGTCCAGGCTGCTTTGAGCCATGATCATGTCACTGCATTCCAGCGTGGGTGACAGAGTGAGACCCTGTCTCAAAAAAATAAATAAATACATCTTATCTAACCCAACATATCCAAACTATTAGCATTTCAACAAATTAAAAAATTATCGTACATTCTTTTTTAAACTAAGCATTCAAACTTTGGTATGTATTTTATACTTACAGCACATCTCAGTTCAGACTAGCCACCTTTCACATGTGGCTTCTGGCTACCATATTAGCACAAGCATAAGTAGCCTCACTTACTGTTCGTGTTCTGTACTTCTGTGAGATCCTGAATGAGGGAAGCTAGAAACTTCTGTTAGGGGGGTATCTTTCTCAGCTACCCTGCTTCCTTCCCCTCTCCTGAAGGAAACTTTGGGGATGTCCGGGCTAATAGATGTATGATCATATCCTTAGATTAATAATGCTAATAATTGAGCTTCTACTCTCTGCCAAGCATATAATCTCATTTAATTTTGACAACAATCCCATTTTACAGATTAGTAAACAGGTTCAGAAAAAGTAACTTGTTCACATTTATATATCTGGTAAGTGTTAATGCTGGAATGTAAACTTGGTTTAAAGGTCAGCTGGTATAATCATTATGCTACAATTTTTAATTTGCCACTTTTTTTTTTCCCCCGATATGGAGTCTCGCTTTGTTGCCCAGGCTGGAGTGCAGTGGTGCAATCTCGGCTCACTGCAGCCTCCGCCTCCCGGGTTCAAGCATTCTTCTGCCTCAGCCTCCCGAGTAGCTGGGATTACAGGCACGCACTGCCACACCTGGCCAATTTTTTTTCGTGTATTTTTAGTAGAGACAGGGTTTCACCATGTTGGCTAGGATAGTCTTGATCTCCTGACCTCGTGATCTGCCTGCCTCGGCCTCCCAAAATGCTGGGATTACAGGCGTGAGCCACCGTGCCTGGCTAATTTGCCACTTTAATGGGTCACATGGCAGGGAGCAATGAAGAGAAACACATGGATGATCAAAGGAAGCTGGCCTGACTCAGGCTGGGGTGTGTAGCAAACCTTTTGTTGCCTCCACCCGGTTTCTCACACACCCTAGGTCTGACTTTGGTATCACTGTTTTCAGGTCTCAGTTCCACTAATTATTAATGGTGTATTCTTCAGTAGAATCAGCTGTCTGATCCCCTATTTCCTCTTCTGTAGGATGGGAATGCTAACACTAGCCTCAGGGTAGCTGAGAAGTTCCAGTGAGATGATGAGAATGTCTGTACAACATGTAGCCCAGTACTTGCTGCGTGCTGTTCTCCTCAGAACATGCTCGGTCTTATACTCCTCTTTCCCGGGCTGGCTGCAAGGAGAGGCAAAGTGTCACTTGACCTCCTAGCTCCCTTGCCCTTTTATATTCTGTGGGGTCCTCACAGTGATCCCTGCTCCAGTGTCGCTTCCGGTGGGCTGGTGAGGATGGGGCCCTATCTGAGAACCCGTGCCTGAAATCCTTACCCAATACCAAAAAGTTTCTTTCTGTAGCACTTTGTCAGCCCAACTGCCAAAGATAACTCACCTCTGAGATGCTCTTATCCCCTCCCTCTCGCTGCTCTCACCCCTGGGAGTCCATCTCACATGGGCTCCTGAGGGGGCTCCTTCTTCCCATCCCGTCTGTTGCTTACCTGCCTCCTGCCCTGCGGGATTGCAGATCCTTCCTCCACAATGCCTGCCAGGTTAGTCTTCCTGAAACAACCTGACCATGTCACCTTCCTACTGAAAAACTTTTCTTCAGGAATTGAGTCCAAATTCCTTAGCTTGTCATTCATCCAAATAGTATTCCTATGTGCCTATGCCCTTCTTATAGGCACAGCGAACAGTAGCGAAGCAAACGTACAAGCAGCCCTGCCCGCGTGGAGCTTACCTTCTAGAGGCCCAGCAGAGGCTGGGCCCAGCATCCCGGCACAGCCTCGCCTCCCCAGCGCACTTCCCGCCCCACTCCGGGCCTACGCGCCTGGGTGGGTCTCCACCACGAAGCCTTCCCAGCCTGGCCCAGGTAGAGGAGACGTTCTCTCCCCCGGGACTCCTCCATTCCCCACCGCCCCCACTACAAGACCTGGGCTCCCCTGGAAACAGGCCCTTCTCCCCGACTACAGACCTGCAACCCCTCCCCTGCTCTGGGGATTGTGAGCTAAGAGCTAGGGTGGGGGCGAGAGGCGCTCCTCGCCAGGGCTGGCCCCCTCCACCGCACAGGAAACGGGGCAGGAGGGCAGACCCCCATCTCATGTAGGAATGCCTTGTCCCCAGGGTGAGCCCCCAGGTGAGCCTCCGCGGCCGCGTAGAAGGGACGAGAAGCGCCGCTGCCCAGGTGATGTCGGCGACCAGCCCGGCTCCTTCCCGGTGTGGTCGCGGCTGGAGCCGGGCCTGGGCAGCCTCGGGACAGCCAGAGTGGGCCAGGGGACCACGTCCCGTCCCCAGAGGCCGGCCCTCCGTCGGAGGGTTTCCAGTCTCCAGGAAAGGAGCGGAGGCTGGGAGGGGAGAGGGTCTGTAACTGGCATGAGTGGCGTCGTCGCCGTGCCTGTGCCACGCGTGTCACCTGCTGGAGAGCTCCGCCTGGATGGTTTCACTCCGCGGAGGCGCCGCCTCGCCACTCAGTTAGAAACCTCAGAGCCATACTCAACTCTCCCCTCCTCTGCAGCCCCACTGCCACAGCCCCACTGCCACAGCCCCACTGCCACAGCCCTGCTTTTCTCCTCCTCACGTCCACCCTCTCCCCCCCACCCCCCCCCCCCCCCGCGTCTCCTGGCCGGTTTCCTTTTCTGCTATTTGTCCCCTCCAAGCCGCCCTGCGCTCCCTGCCCGTGTCTGACCAAGACTCTCCTCCCTTACTGAACACCACAGTGCCCGCCACGGGCTGCCACTCAAGGTCACATCCGCACGACCACCCCCGGCAGCCTACCTGCCAGTGTCATCTCCGGTCACCCCTCTCTCCCAGGATCCAGCTTCCTTATCGTGCTTCCACACCTGCGATTCATCCCTGGGCCAAGAATGCCCCTCCTAATTCTTTGTTCATCCTTAGAGACCCTGATAAATGTCACCACAGGAGTGGAACTTCCCCTGCCCCACCCCAGACTTAGTCTCCCCACAACAGCTGGCACATCCCCTTGTTGAACATTACACTTGTCCCTACACACAGCTGCCTCCTCTACCAGACTCTGAGCTGCTGGAGGGTGCGGCCTGGCTGTTGTTCTTCTCCTCATCCCCACACACACAAGGCCTGGCACACAGCAGCCATCAGCAATAAATAAACAGCATTTAAAAAAATGAGTAAGTGGAAGATCATAAGAACTGGGTAGTTGCTGGGTATGCGGAAGGGGCTGGACTGTTGAGTGTTCATCTGAGGCTTCTTGGAGGCCACATTGGGCAGGGTTAGATGGAGGGTCAATAGATTTGGTGCAGCGAGAGGGCGTCAGGGAAGCACCAGAGTGACCTGTGATGTTAATTTAACAAACACAGAACAACTTCTATTGTCAGGCCTCATACTGGGCACAGGGACCTAGGCCAGCACTCAAATTGCATTCCGTGTAGGAAAGCCAGTGTAGGCGGTGCCAAAACAGAGTGCCAAGTGTCACATGGTAAGCACAAAAAGACGAGACCATACAGATGAGGGGCACCTAATGTGCTCGAGGGGAATGTCAGAGGGGCTTCCTAAAGAGGAGCACCACCCAACCCAAGACCAAAGGGAGGTTCTGAGAAGGGTGGGGAGACTGAGAGGAAGCTGGGAGAGCTGAGCAGGGCTGGCATACCAAACGCAGGAGTTGAACTCCATCCTGAGGGCATTCAAGAAGCTGGGGAGTGACTACATCACCTGCAGGCTCGTGCTGTGCCAAGCCTCAGCCCTTGCCCCTCCTGGGAGCCTTCTCACCCCATGGCAGGCTGAGCCCCTTTTTGGTGCTCCCTTAGTAGCCCAGTCACCTCTTTTCTGTGCGGGGTTAGGTACTGTGGCTAAACTGTGTCCCTTGGTCTTAATCTTTTCTGTGTCCCAAGCACCAGGCACCACATCTTGCCCCTAGCCAAACATTTGCTGAATGAATGGGTAGTTCCTTATTTCTGTTGTCTTCTACAGCCCTTACTCTCAATTCCACATCCTTTCACACCTGGGACCCATGCATTCTGCTGCAAACAGCATTTAACTGGGAAAGAGGAGACCCAAATCAAATCCTGGCTCCACCATTTACTGGACAAGTCACGTAACTCTCCTGAAACCTCAGTTTCCCCATCTGTAAGATAAGGTACCACTATGAATAGTCTTAAGTCTCCACATGTATGCAAGAGACTCATTTCTTTGGATAGGTTGTAAACCCTGTGATGGCAGGGACCAAGGTTTCTACCAGCACCCAGCTCAGGCAGAGCATATAACCAGTGCAATATTCAGTCCTCTTTGTCAGTAGACAGCAGAGCACAGGGGAAAGAACACTTAAGGCAAAATTGTAAGTTTTGTTCTGCCACTTCTGGTGTGACCTTGAGCTAGATTCTTCCCATCTCTGAGTCTTCCTTGCTTTACCTGGAAAGTAGGGATAAGAACGCTTGCCTGACAGTGCTCACAGGGCCAATGGAAATCCTAAATGTGAAAGTGGTTTGTGAATGGAGGAGATAATGAAAGAGATGATATAGTAGACAATTGACCATTAATTAAAAATTAACCAGTGTGAAGTAGCACAGAGGCAGTAGCAATGCTTGACAGCTGGTAGACAGACCCTGGGCACCTGCTAACTGGCTCTGAGCAGCAGACACTGGGATGTCTAATCTTGCTGGGGTCAGCCCAGAGACCCAGGACAGACCACTGCAGCAGGTTCATGGGGAGGGAGTATGCAGCAAGTCCTTTGCCCCCTTCCCTTCCCTTCCCTTCTCAGATTTCCTTGGCTTGCATTGCTTCTTGTTTTAGATTTGGAGGGGCTCTGGCATAAGAAGGTCTTAGGAATCCCAATGGCTCTGGCCATGTAGCTACTGATCCCCTTTGGTGAGTGAGGCTGGCCCATGGAGGCGGTGAGCCCAGCAGTGCTGCCCTGATAAACGCTAGTCCCAAACTCCAAGTCAGCCCTCCCAGCTGCTGGCATCTTGGTGGCGGGTTTATGAGAAAGGACCATGGTTTGTCTCAGCTCTTGTCCAGACCAGATGGGCCTGGGGCTGAACAGAGGGGCTGGATGGAGGCAGAGCTGGAGGTGAGATTAATCCTCACCTCTGAAATGGGTGACAATTAAATGAGAAGACAGATCTGGGAACACCTTGAAACTTGTTTATTTTACTCAAGTGCAGGATCTATTTGTGGCTGGTACATTTGCCCCAACCAGTGGGGCTTCTCGGTTTTGGGGAAGAATGGGGCTCTTTCTCCAAGAGACTCAGTTTCACAAGCAGATTGAGTGTAAGGTGTACAAATGTGGCCTTAGAGTGAAAACAGAGACAAGACAGGCTGTGAAGATGGGCGGGGCCAGCCAATTCCCTGTTGTGGGAGAGACTGGGAGAGACTGGGAGCACTGTGGGGCCGGGCTGCACGGTCCCGCACACACAGGGAGGCCGCTGCTGCCTCGCAGGCCTGGCCATTGAGCTCCCTCACTGCTACATCCCACACACCTCCTCCTGCCGAAATCTATGCCCCCAGCAGAAGAAACACCAGATTTAGAATCAAACAGATGAGATTTGTTTCTACTTACTGTGTGACTTTGAGCAAGTATCTTCCTTTCTTTTAACCGTAGTTTCCTCATTCATAAAACAGGGGAGAATTCTAGCACCATCTCCTGAGGTTGTCAGGATCTGAGAAGCAGACATGGGGATGGGAACATGGCGAAAAGATCTTTGTGAACTATTCAATGTTGTACACTTTTTTTTTTTTTTTTAGACAGAGTCTCGCTCGGTCACCCAGGCTGGAGTGCAGTGGTGTGATCTTGGCTCACTGCAACCTCTGCCTCCTAGGTTCAAGCGATTCTCCTGCCTCAGCTTCCTGAGCAGCTGGGATTACAGGTATGCACCACCACACCCGGCTAATTTTTGTATTTTTAGTAGAGACGGGGTTTCAACATGTTGGCCAGGCTGGTCTCGAACTCCTGGCCTCAGATGATCCACTTGCCTCAGCCTCCCACAGTGCTGGGATTACAGGTATGAGCCACCATGTCCGGCTACACATTCATTTTTAATCTGCGGTCTCTTCCCTTGTGGGAAGTAGGCCTGCTGTTCTGACTGGGGCCTGTCAGAACCAGGACCTTGAGGCACCTCGGCTGCAGCCCTGTGCTTCAGAAGGAGTGAGCTTGGACTGTGGGACAACAGGGCTTCCTGGCACTACTTCTCTCTCAAACCAACCCTTCGTCAGTGACAAGGGCCCACCTCTCAGATGGGAGAAGGGCCCATATCCCCTGCATTCTGGGCCATGGGGCTCCAGGAGAGTCAGCATATGGACTGGAGGGATGTCTGTGCTGTGGGGCAAAGGTGCAGTCAGAGAGGGAGTGGAAACTACGCTTGTGTTGGTTCACCCACTCTGCTATTGAGCTTTCCCAAGATGCTGGATCCTCAGCACCTTTGTCTTCACCTCCTGAGTCTCCTTCATCTACCTCCTGTCTCCCTTAGTCCAGCCAGTGAAGCAGAATGTAGGGAGGGTGCCATTCTGGGATGAGATCTAGTGGAACAGGTCCCTGGGAGCCTCTTCTGGGACTCCTTAACCTTGGGAACCCTTTGCCCCTCTCTCTTGAGCCCCAGGTAAGGGTACCAGTTTCTTCTTGAGCCATGACCAGAGCCATTCCCAGATAAATGAGGTTTCCTGGAAGGATGTTACCAGTGCCTTATCTCTGGCCAACATGGTGCTGGGGCTCTTCTCCATCATCTTCAGCTTCAGCAGGTAGGTCTGGGGCCCAGCAAGCTCTTAGCCAAGAGCTGGAGCCAATGGCATGAGGGAAGGGGAGGGAGAGTTTAGAGAGCAGGCACTGAGGCACAGGAATCCACAGTGTACCCGGGGAAAGTGCAGTGGCTTAGGAGTCAAGGGGCCAAGATCCCAGACTCAGCTGTACCAGTTCATTCCAGCTATGGCAGTCTAGAATGGTTTTTATGAGAAAGTCAATAGATTCTGTTCTGGTGGCCCTTATGCAATCTTTGAGTAAGCCACAGTTCATATTTTCTAATTCTTAGATCATATGACCTGGCAGAATATTTGAAATTAGCACTGTTCTGGGAGGTCCAGGACATGTATATGTTCCCCCAAAATGTTGTAAGCAAATTCTATTTCTGTAAGTTGAATCCCATTTCACTGTTTTTGGGATGTCAGTCCTTAAAGATAAATCCTTTATGATGCAGGTAACATCCTCCTAATCTACTTGATTGTCTGTAACCATCAGCAAGTGACTTCTGTTTGGATTTGTTTCTCATCCATAAAATAAGATGACTTTACCTGATGATGGTTAAGCTCCCTTCCAGCTGGAAATTTTTGTAATTCTCTAAGTCTTGGTTTTTGGAGTATAATACAATAGGGTAGGGTATACCTACAGCAGAAAATCTCTTTTTTAAAGAAACTTTTTTTTTTTTTTTTTTTTTAGAGATGAGGTCTCATTATATTGCCCAGGCTGGTCTCAAACACCTGGGCTCCAGTGATCCACCTGCCTAGGCCTCCTAAAGTGCTGGGATTACAAGCGTGAGCCACTGTGCCTAGCCCAGAAAATTTCTATCTTCTTAGTTCAGCCTCATTATCTGGGAGTGTTGTTTTTATGCCATGATGGTGCCCTGAGTATTTTTATTTAGCTTCAGTCCCCTTTAGATCCATAGGACTAGGTCTAAACAAAGGAAATGCTGTGGTTGTTTGGAGACAGCTGAGGTCTAGGTCAGGCCCTTTGCTACTTCTGGGCTGCCTAAGTATTGCAATCAGGGCCTCTCAGGGCAGGTTTGCTTGCAGCTGTGGTGGCAGCTTTTAGAGGGACCTGGGAGCATGTGCTGAGCAGAGGCACAGAATCAAGAATGTGGGGTCTGAAAGAGCTCATGGAAATCATTTAAAGCATCAAAATACATGAGACAAAAGTAACAGAACTGCAAGGACAAATTAATGAGTCTACTATCAAGGTTGGAAATTTCCACACCCCTCTATCAGAAACTGACAGATCCAGCAGGCAGAAAATCAGCAAACATAGTTGAAGTCAGCAACACTATTGGTCACCTAGATAAAATGGACATCTATAGAGTACTTCATCCAACCATGCAGAGTATGCAGTCTTCTCAAACTCACTTGGACAGACCACATTCTGGGCCATAAAACATACCTTAACAAATTTAAAAGAAGTATACTCTTGGCTGGGCACAGTGACTCATGCTTGTAATCCCAGCACTTCGGGAGGTCGAGATGGGTGGATCATGAGGTCAGGAGATCGAGACCATCCTGGCTAACATGGTGAAACCACATCTCTACTAAAAATACAAAAAAAAAAAAAAAAAAATTAGCCGGGCATGGTGGCGGGCGCCTGTAGTCCCAGCTACTCGGGAGGCTGAGGCAGGAGAATGGCATGAACCCGGGAGGCGGGGCTTGCAGTGAGCCGAGATTGCACCACTGCACTCCAGCCTGGGCGACAGAGCAAGACTCCGTCTCAAAAACAAAAAAGTATACTCTCAGACCACATGGAAATGAACTAGAAGTCAATAACAGAAAGGTAGCTGAAAAATCCTGAAATATATGGAGATTAAACTACACACTTCTAAATGACACATGGATGAAAGAAGAAGTCTCATGAAACATTAAAAATGTTTTGAACTAAAAAAAATGAAAACACGATTTATCAAAACTTATAGGATGCAGGGAAAGCAGTGCTTTGCTTTGAGGGAAATTTATTGCATTGAATGCATATATTCAAAAAAAGAAAGACTTAAAATCCGTAATTTAAGCTTTAACCTTAGGAAACTAGAAAAAGAAAAGCAAACTAAATCCAAAGTAAGCATAAAAAGTAAAAAGTAAAAATTAGGCCGGGCGCAGTGACTCATGCCTGTAGTTCCAGCACTTTGGGAAGCTGAGGCCGGTGGATCACTTGAAGTCAGGAGTTCGAGACCAGCCTGGCCAACATGGTGAAACACCATCTCTACTAAAAAGACAAAAATTAGCCAGATGTGATGGCACATGCCTGTAATCCCAGCTACTTAGGAGGCTGAGGCAGGGATGATCGCTTGAACCTGTGAGGTGGAGGTTGCAGTGAGTGGAGATCGCGCCACTGCACTCTAGCCTGGGCGACAGAGGGACTCCATCTCAAAAAATAAAATAAAAATTAGAGTGGCAATCAAAGAAATCGAAAACAAGAAATTAATAGAGAAAAATCAATGAAACCAAAAGTTGGTTCTTTGAGAAGATCAATCAAATCGATAAAACTTCTAGCCAGGCTAACCAGGTTAAAAAAATGAAAAGACAGAAATTACCAATATCAGAAATGAAACAAGGGCCATTACTACTGATTCTACAGACATTAAAAGGATAATAAAAGAATGCTGTGAACAACTCTATGCCCACAAATTTGATATCGTAGCTGAAAATAATCAATCCCTTAAAAGACATAAGTTACCAAAACTCACACAAGGAGAAACAGGTCATCTGAATAGGTTTGTATCTATTAAACAAATCATTTAGCACACACTCCTCATTTTACAGATGGGGGAACAGACCTAGAGATGGGGTAATGATTTACCTAAGAATTCATAGGGAGATGGTGGCAGAGGCTGGGCTAGAACCTAGGTCCCCTGTGCCATCAAAAATGCCTGGAAGTTAGAGTTGGAAGGGATCTTAGTGATGTTCTAGGGGGTTTGGGGCACCCCTTTAAGACTGTAGATTGAGTTTGTGAGGGATGTAGGCATGTGTGTGTGCATGTGTGGTGTGAAAAGCAGCATATATCAGAAAGGATGTGAGTGTGGGGGACATGAAGAGATGTGTGTATGTGTGCAAGTGTTGGAGGTGTGTAGGAAGTGTATTAGTGTGTACTAATATACTAATGGGGGGCGGGGGAGAGTCTCCAGTGGAAACTGCGAAAGTGCTTCCCTGTTTGGGCTTGCTGGCCTGCGCTTTAGGAAACACCACTATGCCTCCTGGATGCTCCTGGTCAGCTTCCTGTTAGACGTGGCAGTCAGGGCAATGACCAGCCACATAAACATCTGCTCCAAATTGGGTGAGTTCAGGCCCCAGGCCCATAATCCTTGCCCCCAGTAGCATCCATCTGGGGTCACCCCTTCATCTATCCTCTAACATCCCGCAGGCCTTCATCAGGCATCCACCCCTGTTCACACCCCCCTGAGAGCAGCAGCAGCAGCCCTGGAGCAGGAGTTCGGGAGCCCCGCGGTCCAGCTCCAGCTCCTCTGCTGGCTCACTTATTGACCTTTGGGCGGTCCTTGTCCTGGCTTTCAGTTTTCTCATCTGCCCTGCTTCCCTATTCTGGGCCCATCCAGGTATTGGAGTGGAAGTGAGTAGGGGTGGGGTGAGAGGAGGTTGGCAGAGAGGAGATGAAAATTAAACCAGCAGAGCAGCTGGTTTAAAATACAGTAGAATGCTTCCATGTAAGATTTAGCTTGAAAAAAGTCCCACAGCTTATCAGTTTGTATCTGATCGTAGTCCAACCCTTGCATGTTAAGGGATGGGAAAACTAAGATCTGAGAGGGAAATACTTGCCCAAGGCCAGTGGCCAGCACAAGGCAGAGCCAGGAGGAGATCCAGATCTTTGATCTACAGACTGCCCCAGGGGAGCACAGATCCCCTCTGAGGCCTCTCTGGGGCCTCAGAACCCCTCTTGTCACTACCCAGCTCCCCTACTAGATGGGGGCTAAGGTGCAAGATGTGGGAGTATAAGTTCTTCTAACCTTGGGCCCTCTGGGGCAGGAGCCGAGCTGAATGACTTTGCCGTCTTCACCACCTTCGGCTTGGCCTCCGCTCTGCTCCTAGGCGTGGATGGACTTCTGAGTGGGATCCTGGCCATCATCTATGTGTCAGCTGCTTCTTTCCACTTGTGCTTTTATTCACCTGGTGAGTGGAACCAAGGTTGCCTTAGAACAGAGGGCAGGGGAGCACAGAACGGGGGGCTGTCGGATGCCAGAAGCCTGGGGTGTAGTTACTCCTTTTTTGGAGCTCCTTTTCCTTCCTCCTTGCGTGCCCCATGCCCCATGCCCACTGAGGCTGCAGGCTGCATTGGCAGAGCCCTGGGCTGGGAGGCAAGGGCCTTCGTTTCTTGGAGCAGCTGTGCCTCTTTCTCAATGCATGACCTGTGACCTTTGGATGGAGCACATTGATTCTTGGACTAGAACTGGAGGTTGTATTCCAGTTCCTCACAACAGATGGAGAAACCATGATCCAGTGAGGGAAATTGTCTTGCCTAAGGTCACAAAGTGAGGGAGAGCAGATACAGCACAGGGCTTAGACTAGCAGGTCTCAAAGGACCCTTTCAGCAGAGACTTCCTAGGAGCCAGGGCACACCCTGGTCCTAGCTGGCTGCCTGCTTTCACTTGGAAACCCAATGTAAAACCCATGCATCATCTTTGTGAATAAATGATTTTCAGCCTGCCACTGCCTTTGGGTTTAAGGGAATATTGTATCCTGGGTAGCGGCATACCCAAAGAGAGAGGGGCTTGCTTCATTTTGGTATCTTTAGAGCAGAGGGAAGCAGCTAATCTCCAGCGTTCTTCCTGGCAGGAGTCCCCTTCACATACAAGGGTCTACCCTGCCCCTATGCTTCCTGCATCTTGGCTTCCACCTCCCTTCTGACTAAAGGCAACAAGTTCATCCTCTGCTGCATGGCCTCACTCATGATTCTCTTCATGATGGACCAGAGCTACTATCCATATGACAAAATCCTGGAGTCTGAGAACTGGAAAAAATTGGTTCATATAGGAGGTGAGTGAAAATGTCACTATGGCCAGTTTGTTATCACTGTTGCTTATTGCCACTGTACCTCACCCCAGCATTTTTCTATCTCCCTTACTCTGCTTTATTTTTCCCCATAGAACTGATAATCATCTGACATATTTACTAGTTTTCTTATTGTCTATAAACACTAAACCTACCCCCAATAGAGGACTCTCTTTTATTCATGCTATTGATATAATCCCCAGTGCCTAGAATTGTGTCAATCACATCGTAGGTGCTCAGTATATACTTGCTAAATGTTAATAAGTTCAGTAGAGATTTAGGAAGCACCCACCGTGTGCCAGGCACTGGAAATCAAATTGGTAAACTAGGCAAACAGTCCCTGCCTCTGAATCTAGAGCCTGATCACAGGGGAGACAGATATCAAACAAATAATGGCAGAAATATCTAGAAACATATAGTTTTACTGTATGTATTATGCAAGTGCAGGGTGCTCTGAGAGAGTGTCAGAGGGTGACCTACTTCAGGCCGGGATGATCTGAAGGGAAGAAAAGGATCCTTAAGCAGGTGTCACTTAAGTGAGACCTACAAGAGGAGTGGCCAGGTGGGGGTGGGGAGGCTCAGGAGGTTCAGGCAGAGGAACAGTATGTTGTGATGGCTTTGAGGCCACAGGGGCTGGACACATTAGTGGAGCAACGTGGCTGAAACTTGCTGAGACAGCCAGTGACGCAGACTGAGGTCATGAGGTGAGCAGACCTGGCAGGATTTGGCATTTGATACCAAAGGCAAATGAGGAGCCTCTAAAGGGATTTATGCAGGGAAGTGGTATGGCTGGAGCAGCAGTTTTCAATAATCGCTTTGACTGCAATGTGGAGAATAGATTGTAGGTCTGAGCATGTAAGGAGGAAAACAAACTTTTTCTTCAGATGAGAGGTGATGGTGGCAGTGGGGATAAAGAGAAGTGAATGGATTTGAGATAAATGTTGGAAATAGAACTGACCTTGAGGAAGGAGGAGGAGACATGGATGACTCTTAGGGTTGGGTTTGAAGTAACTGAGCACTGGGTTCCAGGCCCTGAGTTCCTGGTCACACTGGGGCCTTGCAGTAGTCTCCCTAGAGCTTCCCCTGATTTAGGGCTTCCTTCAAGGAATATCAGTTTTTCTTCTCTTAAAATGTGCTCCTGTAAACAAAACAAACATCTATGGGGATGCAGAGTTCCTTCCATTATTCCCCTGTGAGTCCACTCTAGTTTATAGGGTCTTCAGTTTCATCCTGACCTTTCCCTTAAGGTTTATACCTTTTGTAACATTAGCACCAACAGCCTTTTCAAAGTTCCAGGCTCCTCCTACACCTTAGGTGGTAGAGGCAGAATGGTGGTGAGAAGCTTCTGGGTTTGGAAGCTTCTCAGGAAGACCTGAGCCCAAGCTCTAACTCTAGCACATATTAGTTGAACTTGGGCTAATACCTCACTGTTTTGAGCTCAATTTTATTCATCTGTAAAACGAAGCCACTAATCCTTACTTTGCAGGATTTCTGAGATTAAATGAGATTATAAATATAAATCCTCTGGCACAGATGTGTCCATTTCTAGCCTCAAACTTCTCCTCCACCTCCCCTTCTCCTATCTCATAACAGTAGTATTGCTTAGTGTTCTTCACTCCTGTAGATACTACTGATCCCCCTCTTCTCAAAATAAACCACATACTTGGCCTCAGCCTTCCTCAGATTGTCCTGCTGTGTGAGTAAGGGAGGAAACTGCACCTTACAGATTTTGACAACAGTTAATACCAGAGCCCTACTGGGAAGATTTCAAAATGGCTTCTGTGGACATTCCTCTTATTTGGAGTGCAGCCAGTCGCCTTCTTAGACAGAGGTCCCTTCTACCCCACAGAGCTTCGTATGTCTGAGAACTGGCCTGTGTGACCAGCACTCTGAGACCTTTTATAGTATACTTTTTTTTTTTAAAGAGAGTACCCCAATATCATACATATATGGTAGAGATGGGGTCTCACTCTTTTGTCCAGGCTGGTCTCAAATTCCTGGACTCAAGCAATCCTCCCGCCTTGGCCTCCCAAAGTACTGAGATTACAGGCATGAGCCAACGTGCCAGCCATGTACTTTCCAAGACAACTCTGGTTTTCAGTATTGTCTTTTTGCCTCAACAGATCAATGACTATTCTTGAAATGCAGTATTCCAAAATGCCTATGCATATCCTTAACTGCTTCTTACTCTTAGAAGTGGTCTTCTATCAGATCATATGTTCTGATTTCTCTTACAGGATACATGGTGATCATTCCCATGGAAATACCATTGGCTCATACTCTCTTTGTCCTCTTTTTGAGCTCCCTGAGGCAGTGTGTCTAGTTTTTAAGAGTCAAGCAGAAGTGGGTTTGAATCAGGACCTTGCATGGGTTACTTCTGTTTCTTCTTATGAAAAACAGACTTAGTTCTAAACCACGGGATTATTGTGAAGTGTAAATGAAAAAAATGTACACATCTAGCGGAATGTCTAGTGCAAAATAGATATTCCACAGACGTGAGTGCTCTTTTGCCTTTTGGTGGTGAATCTGAGATGCAAATTGCATTGGGAGTCCCCAAGACCACCCCTGAGAAGACTCACAGGACTCAGCTTGTTGTTGTACTCATGGCTAAGATTGATTTCAGCAAAAGGATGTAAAGCAAAATCAGCAAAGGGAAAAGGTGCATGGGACAAAGTTCGGGGGAAACCAGGTGCAAGCTTCAGAGAGTCCTCTCCCAGTAGTCACACGAGATGCACTTAATTCCTCAGCACTGAATTGTGATAATACAATAAAGTGTTGGCTACCAGGGAAACTGATCAGAGACTCAGTGCCCAAGTTTTACTGGGGGATGGTCATGTCAGCACCCTGTGCCTACCATGTACCAAAATTCCAGACTCCCAGAAGGAAAGCAGATGTTACCACTGTGCTTATACGGACAGTCTAGGAACAGTGAGACACTCTTACCAGTTGGGGAAAGTTTTATGTTGGTCTAGGGAACTGTTTACTATTCAAGTTTCCAGGCATCAGCCCAGGGCCAGCCTTGCAAGAAGGCCTTTCTGAGGATAGCAGTCTCAGGCCTGCACGTGAACTCTTTTCTGCATACATATCATATTGCATTGGTCATTATCACATGTTAAATTTAAAACAATGAGGACGATTTTTTTTTCCTAACAAGGGTTTTTGGTTTTTGTCTTGTTTTGTTTTGTTTTCCCTAACAAAGGCAATTCAGATTTATTATTGGCTGGAACTTCTGATGTGAATTTGACACAATGGAACCTGAGACTGCATTGGGCCATACTTCTCTAGTTACTTACCTGTCTCTATTAAACTGAACTTGAAGACAGGGCTCCTGTCTCTTTTTGTTTGTTTCTTAGGCACTGTGGGTGAAAAATAAAGAATGGGAGGGTGGGGATGGGAGAGTAGAGGGTAGAAAGCATAGAAGACAGCTTCCTAGAAATTGAATGTCTGTACTTTTTCTTCTTCCAGGTGTCATCATGCTCTTTTTCTCCCCATTGTCTCTGTCTGCTTTTTACTGCCTGATGTGGTCGCTCTCGTACATCTTCTTTCCAGATGCTCTGTGGGGCAAGGCAGCCTGTCTTTCGCCACAGCACTGAGGAAGCTAAGCAGCTCTACCAGCTTCTGCCGGCCTCTGTGGGTTTGTGTCAGCATATTGGGTCAAGCCTGCACTAAAGCTTTGCATGTACCTGTGTTGTCATATACTAGATATATGGTATGTCTGTTGCCATGAAGTGAGAAACCCAAAGCAGGGTCAGTGACCTTCACTTCTTTCTCTTTATTCAGGGTTCTGACTCCCTTGCGGACAATACTTGTTTATGTCATGTAGAACAGAATATCCCCCCGCCTCAAGCTCAGTGTGGGCTGGGTTTGGGTTCCAGCTCCATTACCAGCCGGGTGACTGTGTGCTACTAAGGTCCATCCCTTGGAAAGGAGTGAGAGCCTTCAGAACTGGTATTGGCCTCGGCCTCAGCCCTGCCTGGTGGGGCTTCCTGAAGCATTTCTTACTCTTGCAGACTCTGGCTCTGAGAGTGGAGCTAATCACTGGACTCTTGTTGCCCAGTTTGAATGTGTGTAGGATTTTGTAACTTCAACATTCTGTATTTTAATAGTTCAAAGCTGCTGCCTTTTGCTTTGTTTAGCAATTAGATACATTGGTGACACAGGGCATCATCTGGCTTGCAGGATCTCGTGTGAATTTTCTTTCCTATGCTGGAAACTACTAAACTCTAGCTATTCAGATGCCATTTCATATTCTAAAATCCAAATCAAATAGAAATAAATAGTACTGTATGGCAAAGTTGTACCTCACCTGGAACTCGGGTCCACTGAGCCCCCAGTGTAGATAGACATTCCACCTCCCAGATGGTGGAAAAAAGGATTGATGGCTGGTTCTGCTCCACCCTCAGAGACTGTGCCAGAACACCTTCTACCCTGGATATAACATTTTTAAGTTTCCAGAACAATGTATGTGGTAAATATACATCTATTCTCAAATTAGATGTTTAAAAATAAAAACCCAAAGTAAGATTTGGCTGTAACAGAATAGATAGTGCCTTCCTGTTAAATCATTCATATGTTCCTAGTTAGATGGATTTGCCTGTGTCCCATGACTTTATATCTCCTTCAGTTTAAGTTTTGTATTTTTGCTATCTGCCATAGTGCCTGACACTCAGAAATGTTCACTTTGTATATGAATTGATTTAGTTGTGGATTCTAGTAAGTTACATACAATGTTTCTATAATGTGGTAAGAATTACCACAAATATACACAGGCTTAGACCTTTCAATACGATGTCCTTCAATGCTATACATTCATTTCAATGTGATGCTCCCCTTAATCAAAGCATTTTAGGAACTCCAATTTGAAAATGGTCTTCACATAAATTCTTAAGGACCAAGCAGCTGTAACAATGCCTGAATAAACAGGTGCTCAACGCCACCACCACCAAAAAGCGAAAAACAGGTTTTATTCTGAACTGACTAAATTTTTTCCAAAAACCTAACATTTGAGATTAGCCAATTATGTCATATTCTTAAATCAAATTAGATATCATATTTGGACTTAAATGCCTTGTGGCTCTAAAATTTGAAACTATGTTGAAAGGAAAAAGATGCAATTCTGAAAGAGAATTTCCATGTCCATTTTAAGTGACAGCAGCAGAGTTAAATATACAGACCCCCAGGAGGACAGCTTTGAAAAGTAAAATGCCCATTTGGATGTGTAAATTATGGCTTGATTGTAACGGCAATAATTCATACTTAATTGCCTCCAGTTTTTTTTGTAGGTTAATGACACTAGGATAGTTATAGGTCAGCTGACAGCCAGTTAACAGAGGGATCTGTACTTCCTTGCACCTCTCTGAGAGTATGGTTATACTTCTATATGGGCTCGAGGGTCTCAGATACTAAGGCTACTCATTCAATGCCTTTGCTTCCTCAGATAGTGGTTTTCTAAAATAGAATGTCTCTTCTTGGGCTTCCTCTTAGGAACAAGGGAGAAGGCCAAGACTTTAAAATCTGCACTTCTCAAATGAATACATGAAGCCAGTGGGGTTTAGGCAGTTCTCTTTGTCCTAAACTTGATAGAGAGTGTAGATTTCCCTCCTGGTCAACTTCTAGTCCCTTTTTCCTAACCTGAAGTCCTACTTCTGTGTCTGATAAGCAGAGTCAAGTGACTGAGAATTCTGCTACTCTTTTAGCCCTGTGACCTTGAATAAAACGCTTAATCTCGGCCGGGCACGGTGGCTCAAGCCTGTAATCCCAGCACTTTGGGAGGCTGAGGCGGGCGGATCACGAGGTCAGGAGATCGAGACCATCCTGGCTAACACGGTGAAACCCCGTCTCTACTAAAAATACAAAAAATTAGCCGGGCGTGTTGGCAGGCGCCTGTAGTCCCAGCTACTCGGGAGGCTGAGGCAGGAGAATGGCGTGAACCCGGGAGGCGGAGCTTGCAGTGAGCCGAGATCACGCCACTGCACTCCAGCCTCCAGCCTGGGGGACAGAGCAAGACTCCGTCTCAAAAAAAAAAAACAAACAAAAAAAACGTTTAATCTCTCTAAGCCTATTTTCTTATCTGTAAAATGGAGGATTTACTTCCTTTCAGGGTTGTTTTGTGGATTGAACAACCGTGATGTTTTATGTGGATGAACGTAAAACACCTAAAATAATGAATGGCATGTAAAATATGTTAAATAAATGTTAGATGGCTTTCTGTCCCCTCTAGCCTTCTTCTCTTCCCATATATACATATTTCAATTTAGAAAGTAATAATAGTTAACATTTACTATGTACAATAAATGTATAATTAACATTTACTATATTATACCATATAATTTACTATGTGTCAGGAACCGTTCCTTGAATTTTACTATTTTACATAATCCCCTAAACAATCCAATGAGATAGGTGACCACAGGTTTTAGGTCAGCAGTTCTCAAAGTGTGGTCTGTGGACCCCTGGGGTTCCTGAGACCCTTTCGGGGTCAAAACTGTTTTTTTTTTTTTTTTTTTAGAGACGGAGTCTCACACTGTCGCCCAGGCTAGAGTGCAGTGGCGTGATCTCGGCTCACTGCAAGCTCCGCCTCCCCGCCTCCCAGGTTCAAGCAATTCTCCTGCCTCAGCCTCCCGAGTACCTGGGACTACAGGCGCCCGCCACCATGCCTGGCTAATTTTTTGTTGTTGTTGTATTTTTAGTAGAGACGGGTTTCACCGTGTTAGCCAAGATGGTCTTGATCTCCTGACCTCGTGATCCGCCTGTCTCGGCCTCCCAAAGTGCTGGGATTACAGGCGTGAGCCATGGTGTTTTCTTAATCCTAAAACTGGGACTAAAATGTCACTCTGTTGACATTTTTGCTAATGGAGCAAAGCAATGGTGGGCAACATGCCTGACATTCTGGTTTGAATCAAGGCAGTGGCCCTAAACAGTACTGCTAGTTATTGTACTTTTCACTGCTGCAGGCTCACAGTAAAAAACAAAAAACTGAAGAATGTCATGATGAAGTAGTAAAAATTATTAATTTTATTAAACCTTTACCCTTGAGTACACTTCTTTTTTTTTTTTTAGATGGAGTTTTGCTTTTGTCATGCAGGCTGGAATGCAATGGAGTAATCTTGGCTCACTGCAACCTCCGCCTCCTGGGTTCAAGTGATTCTCCTGCCTCAGCCTCCTGAGTAGCTGGGATTACAGGTGCCCGCCACTACACCCAGCTAATTTTTTGTATTTTTAGTAGAGACAGGGTTTCACCATGTTGGTCAGGCTGGTCTTGAACTCCTGACCTCAGGTGACCCACCTGCCTTGGCCTCCCAAAGTGCTAGGATTACAGGCATGAGCCACCGTGCCTGTCCAAGTACACATCTTTTTAATATTCTGTGGAATGAAATGGAAAGCACACATAGAACATTCCTGCTGCATACTGCAGTGATGATGGTTTTCTGGAGGAAAAGCACTGGTTTGAGTTTGAGCTGAACTCGCTTCTTTTCTTATGAAACACCAAAGGACGATTGACAGACTAGGGTTGCTCAGACTTGTCTTTCTGAAAATATAAACAGAGAGAGCCTGTTGCTTCAAGAAATAGTTTTTGTTCCAATTATGGACACAATGGCCTCTGGACCCCTTACGCTGGTATTTCTTAGAGGTAGAAGATAAATCTTTTTCCTTCTAAAATGTGAATAAAAGGCCAGGTATGGTGGCTCATGCCTGTAATCCCAGCATTTGGGAGGCCAGGAGTTTGAGACCAGCCTAGGCAATGTGGCGATTCCCCATCTTTACAAAAAAATTTTTAAAAATTAGCTGGGTGTGGTGGAACACATCTGTATTCCTAGCTACTCGGGAGGCTGAGGTAGGAGGATTGCTTGAGCCCAGGAGTTCAAGGCTGCAGTGAGCCACGACTGTACCACTTGCACTCCAGCCTGGGTGACAGAGCAAGATCCTGACTTAAAGGTGGAAAAAAAAAGAACAGGAAGGGGGAATACAAAGATGACCCATTGCTGTCTTGGTTCAGGCATCCTCTTGTATCTCGATTTTTTTTTTTTTTTTTACCACAACCCACAGTAAGGAGTAATTTTTACATCAAATGCAGTATACACATTGATGTGTATATAAGCCTAAAACAAAGTTTCATCAAACAATATCCTTACCACGTGGTAGTTTTGTTTGTTGTTTTGTTTTGAGTCTCACTCTGTCGCCCAGGCTGGAGTGCGGTGGCACGATCTCCACTCACTGCAAATTCCACCTCGCGAGTTCACGCCATTCTCCTGCCTCAGCCTCCTGTGCTGAGACCAGCTTGGTCGGGGAGACCCTAACCCAGCGGCACTAGAGGAATTAAAGACACACACACAGAAATATAGAGGTGTGAAGTGGGAAATCAGGGGTCTCACAGCCTTCACAGCTGACAGCTTCGAACAGAGATTTACCCACGTATTTATTAACAGCAAGCCAGTCATTAGCATTGTTTCTATAGATATTAAATTAACTAACAGTATCCCTTATAGGAAATGAAGGGATGGGCTGAATTAAAGGAATAGGTTGGGCTAGTTAACTGCAGCAGGAGCATGTCCTTAAGGCACAGATCACTCACACTATTGTTTGTTGCTTAAGAATGCCTTTAAGCGGTTTTCCACCCCTGGGCGGGCCAGGTGTTCCTTGCCCTCATTCCGGTAAACCCACAACCTTCCAGCGTGGGTGTTGTAACCATCATAACAAGTCACAGTGCTGCAGATTTTGTTTGTGGCCAGTTTTGGGGCCAGTTTATGGCCAGATTTTGGGGGGCTTGTTCCCAACACTCCTGAGTAGCTAGGACTACAGGCACCCACTACCACGCCCGACTAATTTTTTTTTTTGTATTTTTAGTAGAGACCGGGTTTCACCCTGTTAGCCAGAATGGCCTCGATTTCCTGACCTCGTGATCCGCCCGCCTCGGCCTCCCAACATGCTGGGATTACAGGCATGAGCCACTGCGCCCGGCCCCACATGTGGTATTTTCTAATTTATTTCATTAAAAAGAAAAGCTGGTCATAATTTACTAAACTGATTTTACAACCACTTGTGCCCTACTAGAGTGTTTCTCCACGACAAGAATATATCCAAGGCTGAGCGATGTTAATACAAGCAGTTCCCAACTAAGAATCTTTCCAGACAATGATAATGTCTTTCCTGGTTATGTGAAATCTGAAAACATTTCCCATGAAACAATCTGAAAGGTGTCTGGGAAGGGAAGTAACATTTTCTGAATGCTATGGTTTGAATATGTCCCCCAAAGTTCGTGTGTTAGAAATAATCCCCAATGCAACAGTGTTAAGAGGTGGAAACTTTAAGAGATGATTAGGTTATGAGGGCTCTGCCATCATGAATGATTAATGCTGTCTGTTATTGCTGGAGTAGTCTAGTTATCTTGGGAGTGGGTTCCTAATAAAAGGCTGAAGTTTGGCCGCCTCCTTCCTCCCTTGCCCTTTCACCTTCAGCCACAGGATGATGTAACAAGATGGCCCTCAGCAGATGTGGGCCCCTCCACCTTGGACATCCCAGCTTCCAGAACTGTAAGAAACCAATCTCTGTTCTTCATAAATTACCCAATCTAGGCCAGGTATGTTGGCTCATCCCTGTAATCCCAGTACTTTGCGAGGCTGAGGCGGGTAGATCACTTGAGCTAGGAGTTTGAGACCAGCCTGGGCAACAAAGTCAGACCTTGTCTCTACAAAAAAAATACAAAATTAGCATGTGTGGTGGTGCAAGCCTGTGGTCCCAGCTACCCAGGAGGCTGAGGTGGGAGGATGGCTTGAGCCAGAAAGCAAAGGGGCAGAGGTTGCAGTGAGTTGAGATCATGCCACTGCACTCTAGCCTGGGCAACACAGCCAGACCCTATCTCAAAAAACAAACCAACCAACCAACCCACAAAAACCAAACCCAATCTGAGGTTTTGTTATAACAGCACAAAGTGAACTAAGACACTGAGTATCTATTACATACATTATTTCTCAACAACACTCCTGAGAGGAAGAAAATATTCCATTATGTAGATAGGAAAAGTGCAGTTCAGAGAAGATAACTGGTAGTTGGGTACCCCAGGTCATTTGGCTCCAAAACTGCTCTTTTTAGCATATGACAGTATTTCTGTATGTTTACAGGGACAGCTGCCCCCAGCCCCCTACTTCTCTGAAAACACAAAACTCCATTCAACCAAATTTAGCAGGATGCTACAGAACCTAATTACCATTTGTGGCGATAATCTATGTAGAGATTATCCTTAATTATAACTTGGGCTCTAAAAACACATTCTCCACAGTGGTAGAATGTTTAACATCCCATTAACTCCCCAGTTTACTCCTAAAATATGCCAGAGCAATGGAAAAGTATTCTCAGTGACTTCAGAGGCAGCAGGGAGACAGGGACAGCTTGAGGTGTTTCCAGCATTTCCAGCTTAGAGGAAAGCAGGTGGCAGTGTCTGGCTCTTTGCCCCATCTGAGTGGTATTTTTTCAGCTCTCTTAAGTCCTCCTCCCCCTACTCCCAAGGAATTTCTGGAAATGAAATATCCTGGAAGAACAATCCCTTCTTTTGCTCAGCATTAAAACAACTCTACAGCTAAGCATTCAGGTATGAACTACCATTCTTGATACAAATGTCAGCAGCAGAAACAACCTTACATTTCTACACCTAAAAATGGCAGTTGAATGGTGGAGGGCTGGTGGCTGGTTTCTGAGGGACGTCTGAATATTTCCACCATAAATCCCTTTCTAGGTCTGATAAGCCACCAAAACAAAAAGCACCTGCACTCCCCTCTTGCTGTTAATGCAAGCCTGCTGCTAGCTCTCCACATCACCGGTGAGGGAATCCTAGCTTCAGGCCTCTAACCCTGACCAGTGACTCATCTGGGAATAAAGGGGTCACATATTTCTATCATCTGTGTGCCTACAAACTAGAGATCAGCAGGGTCCACAAAGTTTTAGCCCCAGGAAGAATGAAAACTGGAAGCAGTCATGTTCTTTCTCTCCTCTCTGCCAAGCTCCTGAAGGAGAGAGGGTGCCTTCTGCTCACCTCAACTTTTCTTACCTATTACATTACTTTGTACTCCATTTTCTACGGCTAGGCACTTGCTAAAGTATGAGCAAATGAACATTTTATTAGTATTTTATTTGTATTTTTGGAGAAGATATAGAGTTTCATGAGAAACACTGATTTTTCTCAAACAATAGAAAAAGTGTTTTGTGTGTGTGTGTGTGTGTGTGTGTGTTTTAAAAACCCAAAAAACAAAACCACTGTCTTAGAAGAAGAAAACAAGTCTCTTCAGCAGGCATGCGGCCAATTCAAATTGAAGGAACCAGTGAAGTACAAGTTACACACAGGAAGTGAGTTCAGATTTATCCACAAATGTCTTCTGGTCTAGTTCTGTAAGGCTCCAAATGGGCCATCTCAGCTTAAAACTGGCAACACCCTCTCAAACAAAGCTCTCAGGATCCCATCTGGTTTGAACCTGGGGCCTCATTCTCCAGGAGGCTGCATCTGTTTACAGAACTCATCAAACTGCTGCTGCTCCAGTTCTGTCATGACTCTGTTGAGGGCATAGATCTGAATGAGAGAAAGAGATACATCTGTTAGCAATGGAAGCAGCTGCACAACACATCTGACATAACAGGTGGTGCCTTCTGAAGATACCAGAATTTCACCAGTAGTGGTAATGCAGGGACAGTGCTCTGGGAATAGGAAAGTTAGATATTAGTTCCATCTGGAGAATCAAGAAAGCAGCAGTGATGCAGGTGGCTTGATTTGGTCTTTAAGGGATTAGTAGGATCCCTTAAGAAGAAAACAAGTCTCTTCAGCAAGCATGTGGCCAATTCAGATTGAGGAACCAGTGAAGTAGAAGTTACATATAGGAAGATCAGATTTATCCACAAATAATCTTCTGGTCTAGTTCTGTAAGGCTGCAAATTGGCCATCTCAGCTTAAAATCTATCATGGGACATGACAGGTGGTGGGGGAGGATATTATGTGTAAATAAATGTAATGGAAAAGTATAGAGTCTGTTCTGGAAACTTCAAGTATGCCAATATAAAGGATATTATAGAGTAGGGGTTGGGGAGCTGGAGAAAGCAAGAAAATTATGTTGGGGTCTTAAATGTCATGCCAAGGAATCTGGATTTTATCTGGCAGATTCTGGAGAGCCAGCAAAGATAAGTGTGCAGGCGAGCAATGTGAATATATATATAGTATATATATATACTGTGTATAGTACATATAGTTTATATAAGTTATAAGTAGAGTATATAATATATAAGTATATATATAGCTTATATATACTAATATATATACACTATACTTGCAAACCTCTGACATGACAGATCCTCCCGCCTCAGCCTCCCAAAATGTATACATATATATAATAATGGTATATATACTGTATAGTATATATAGCTCTATAGTGTATATAGCTTATATATATACTGTATATATATACTATATACACTATAGAGCTATATATACTAATAGTGTATATATACTATATATAGTATATGGTATACTTGCAAACCTCTGACATGACAGACTCTCCCACCTTGGCCTCCCAAAGTATATACTACTAATAGTATATATACTATATAGTATATATAGCCTATATCTATAAGCCTATATATATAGATATATATATATACATACATAGCTTATATATAAGCTATGTATGTATATATAGCTTATATATAAGCTATGTATGTGTATATATATGCTATATATATATATTTCAGACAGAGTCTTGCTCTGTTGTCCAGGCTGCAGTGCAGTGGCGTGATCTCAGCTCACTGCAACCTCTGCCTCCCAAGTTCAAGCAATTCTCCTGCATCAGCCTCCCAAGTAGCTGGGATTACAGGTGCCTGCCACCAAACCCGGCTAAGTTTTGTATTTTTAGTAGAGACAAGGTTTCACCATGTTGACCAGACTGGTCTCCAACTCCTGGCCTCATGTGATCCTCCCGCCTCAGCCTCCCAAAGTGCTGGGATTACAGGCGTGAGCCACTGTGCCCAGCCATAAGCAATGTGATTCTATCTGTGCTTTTAGGAGGCATCTGTTACAACAGTCCAGAAAGGAGGTCGTGGGAATATCGTCTACAGCAGGCAGTGGTGCTGGAAAGATGGCAAGAGACATCCTCAGGTGAAAGGCAGGGTAACTACACCTTATTCCTCATCTTTCTTTATCCTTAATTAATCCACCCACTAAGAACAGAAACAGATCACAAAACTTCCTAATTTGTAGAAGAAAAAAATGAAAGACAGAGAGTGTGTGTGTGTAGACGAGCTATAACTTGATTAACTGAAAAGACAAGGAAGGGGGAAAAAATGAAAACTCAGAAGTGGGACAAAGAGAAAATACAAAATAAGAGCAGAAACGAATGAAAAAGCAACCAAACCTACAATAGAGAGGATCACCAAGACTGCAAGATGGTTCTTTGAAAATACTAAAAAAAACCTTGCAAACCTCTGACATGACAGATCAACATAAAAGGGAGTGGGCACAAATAAACATCATTAGGAACTAGAAAGAAGACTTAACTACTGACATAACAGAAATGAAAATGAAACATATGAACTCCATGCCAACACATTTGACAACCTAAATGAAACAAGTTCCTAGGAAAAGTAAAATGATCCAAACTGACTGGAAAGCTTAAATGATTCCTGCCATCTTTAAGAAAAATGGAATTCTACACAGTGATGAAAATAGTTACTAACACTACCGCAAATGATTCTTGAAACACAGAATGTGGCTGATGAAACTGGTAAATTTTATGTATATTTTACCATAATAAAAATAAATAAACTTGAATGGTTAAAAAAATGCTGAGTGAAGACAGCCAGTCATGGTAACATATATGAAAGTTCAGAAACATGCAAAACAATATATTGTTACACTACAAAATATTTAGAGGTACACAGACAGTAAATTAACGTAGAACAGCAAGAGTAATCCCAGCACTTTGGGAGGCCGAGGCGGGCGGATCACGAGGTCAGGAGATGGAGACCATCCTGGCTAACACGGTGAAACCTCGTCTCTACTAAAAATACAAAAAAATTAGCCGGGCGTGTTGGTGGGCGCCTGTAGTCCCAGCTACTCGGGAGGCTGAGGCAGGAGAATGGCGTGAACCCGGGAGGCGGAGCTTGCAGTGAGCCGAGATGCGCCACTGCACTCCAGCCTGGGGGACAGAGCAAGACTCCGTCTCAAAAAAAAAAAAAAAAAAAAGAATGATTAGCATAAAATACAGCAAAGAGAGTACTGCTGGTGGGAAGGGTGAGGTACATGACCAGGAAAGGGGTACACAAAGCTTCCCAGTTACTGGTCATGTTCTATAGTTGGGTGTTTTATTCTTAAGCCCCACACACATTATATAAATATATTTTTAACACACACACACACACACACACACACATTTTTTTGTGAGCAGAGTCTTGCTCTGTCACCAGGCTGGAGTGCAGTGACCCGATCTCAGCTCATTGCGCCCTCCGCCTCCTGGTTCAAGCAATTCCCTTGCCTCAGCCTCCTGAGTAGCTGGGACTACAGGCGTGCACCACCACGCCTGGCTAATTTTTTGTATTTTAATAGAGACGAGATTTCACGATGTTGGCCAGGATGGTCTTGATCTCCTGACCTTGTGATCTGCCCGCTTTGGCCTCCCAAAGTGCTGGGATTACAGGTGAGAGCCACTGTGCCCGGGCCCACATATATACATATATATTTGAAAACGTCCGCTTGCTTCATTCAGTAAGTATTTACTGAGCATTTGTAATCTGCACATTACTGTGCTAGGGACTGAGACGCAAATTAAATAGCTTCTCAGAGACCTCCAGATCAAGGAGGCAAGATGGTAGGAGAAAGAGGAGACTCACAATGGGTCAGGGTGTCCAGGCCAAAGAATGACTCTCAGTCAAGAAGGCAACGGACCCTACAAGTGTCAAACGGTGCTTCCACTGCCAATGTGCCTTCCCTTCCCATTCACCTCCCACATCTCTCCTTCTGGAATCTAACTTTCTTCACTTCTAACTTTCTGGAATCTGCCATCTGCAGAATTGAATAGAAACTGTCTCTTCCTCCCCACAATCTAACTTTCTGGAATCTGGCATCTTCACATCTAACTTTCTGGAATCTGGCATCTGCAGAATTGAATAGAAACTGTCTCTTCCTCCCCACAAAGGGTCTTGTTGCATTACATTCCAGGCAATAAAGATTAAAAACAAACAAAAAACAGGATGGGTGCAGCGGCTCACACGTGTAATCCCAGCACTTTGGGTGGCTGAGGTGTGCGGATCACTTGAGGTCAGGAGTTCGAGACCAGCCTGACCAACATGGTGAAAATCCATCTCTACTAAAAATACAAAATTAGCCAGGCATGGTGGCGGGTGCCTGTAATCCCAGCTACTCGGGAGGCTGATACAGGAGAATTGCTTGAACCTGGGAGGCAGAGGTTGCACTGAGTCGAGATTGTGCCACTGCACTCCAGCCTGGGTGACAGAGTGAGACTCCGTCTCAAAACAAAACAAAAACACCAACCAACCAAACAGAAAAAAACAGCAAGGCAGCTGTAGGGGGGCAAGGCAAAAAACAACAGACAAAGGTCAGAAGATGTTTAGACCACAGGCCTGCCCCTCTTTAACTACAGGACTCTACTCACATCACTTTAAAGTGAGGATAATACTGCCTACCTCACAAGGCCATATATTTGACATATCGGATTAACCAAGGTTAAATGGGAGTCACAATAACTCCTGCTTTGGAGCCCTGGTGTGAGGACTACATGTGGCTATGCATGTGTAGGCTTGGATCGGTCCTAGCACATCTCAAGAGCTCCATGGGGCCAGCTGCTGCTTGAGTGCAGCAACGTTGCATTTCAGCAGGTCAACAGGAACTCAGCAGTTGTTCAATTTAGGGTCCACACAATAAGAGCAGGCTGCCTGCTTGGAAACACAAGATTATTCCTGATCATAATCACTGCTATTTATCAAATGCTTCCTCTGCCAAGTACTGCACTACAGGCTTTACACGTGGTATTTCTATTCCTTTTAATGGTCTTCTGAGGTAGATGTTCTCCTCATTTTACCAAGGAGGAACTGATGAACTGGGGGTTCGGAGAGGTTAAGTATCTTGTCCAACGTCACATGGAAAGAACTGGGATTTATGGAGGAGCTGAGATTTGAAGTCAGACAAATAAATTTAACCTGTAGAACTTTACAGAAGGGTGTCAATAAGGGCATGAACAATGTCCTCAACATCTATCCTTACAATATGCACAGAGGACAGTTTCATAGGGCTGTTTTTTTTTTAAAAAACTGATTTTAACATAATTACAATGTGTACAGACAACTAAGAATAGAGAAAAACCCCAAATTAATATTTTAACAAGTTACAAGCTGTTACTAAAGACAATATCCTTGGATTAAAAAAAAAAAAGAGTCCCACAGAGGAAGTCTCTCATTCAACCTAGCAGTTTAATCAATCTTTTTTAATAAATCCAGCACATTACAGTGGTATAAATTTATCTTTCTTAACACGCCACATAAAAACATGTGTGCCCTCTCCTACATTTAATCATTAGTAGTCTCTAAAATGGTAAAATAAATTGCATTTACATTAGCAAATGAAAGCGCAAAATTTGTACAGCTAGGCTCAGCAGCAAAAGTGAAGAATAAGAATGAAAGGTGAAAAGCTGGCGGATGCCATGCGGAGCGAGGACTTCCATGAAGGTCCGTGCCCTGCGGCCAAACACAGTCAACACACCACCATTTTCTTGTTGCTCTTAAATGAGCAAAACCAAATTTCTTTTTTATTTAATGAAATATTAAATCTTTATTTCCCCCTAACATAATTTGTGATCAAGTAGGACAGAGGTAAGTCCCACCATCACTGGGGACAGTAGCAACATACAGACTTCAGAAACAGCCTTGAATCATCAGTAACATCCTCCCCTGGTAACATTAGAAGGAATGCATCTAATGACAAATTTGCAATGTTGTCACATTGTTCTAATTTATTTGATTAGTTTATCTGGAAAAACTTTATTTAAGACAACAGTAAACTATTTTCTTGCTCTGAAAAAATAATGTTTTTTCACATTTTAAAACCTTTTAATATGCTTTGGCAAAAGTAGTTGCAAGAATGTGACAGCTGGGTTTGCAGAATGTCCATGTACAAGTTTGTATTTATAAGAAACTGGTAATCTGCCTATAATTTGCCTCTACAAATAGAGCTCTTTACAATAATATTTTTTAAAAAACAGGCTTAAACTTTTTCCCTATTCATTCTACTTGTAGCAAAGAGGTACTTACTTTTCAAGTATTACATGGTAAAAGGCAAGTTTTTTTTGCCAATTTTAAGCTGTTAAGCTTTAAGACCAAACTATTTATGTGAAAAAAAATCATGCCTAGTCAATCCTAGTCAATCATTTTATAGCCAAATGCTCTTGTCTTTTAAATAATGCAGAAAAATACTAATTTGCTAAGAAGGAGCACACTGGAAAAAGCCATTTTAAAGTACTGAAGAATGAGGAGTATTTTTTTTCTACTGATGAAAATTATTAGGAAAGCTATCCTGTCTGTTGTCTTTAGCTAGTTTAAATAAATCTTTTCAAAATGATGGTCAAGAAATCTTTAGAAAACTGGAAGAGGGGATGCTCTTTTATAGCATGAAAGGAATTCCATTAATTATAGAAATTCTCATTAAATTTTGAGTTTGGTTCTTCAGAAAAAATACGCATTTAACTTCCGCAGTCTGTTGTGTTTGAACACCATCTACCTGAGACAGGGGCCCAAGCGTCCCTTCATCATCAAAGGCCAAAACTGGATTCAAAGGAATTTCTGGGCTCTTACTGTTAGTGACATCTAATCTGGATGGTTTCGATCCAATGGGTAAATTTATAATTTCTTCAAAATTTTGATTCTGAACAGAGATACTCCATTTTCATTTGGTTTTCCAAATTGGGGGTGCTCTCCACAGTCACTTTTGATAGGTGTGAGGTAACCACATTTGGGCTGGCAACTGGTTCTCCATTTCCCAGAGCAGTTGCTGTACACAGAAGTGTAGATAGCTCTGTTGCTCCAGTGAGAGCTCCCTTGGCTGTATCGCCATTTCTCTGGTCAATGGTTTTCTTATCTGTAGCTTCTGTTCTCCTGCTTCAGGGCTGTTTCTTATAGCAACCCTCATACTGTTCACCAAAGCACAATGCACATCATCTGAGGACCCGGATCCAGGTGGGAATGGGAAGGTAAAGGACCACAGCTCTCAGGTGGTCTGCCTTAACCCAAAGGTAGATTTCAGTTTACAGATTAACTTCAAATGCACTAGTAAGTTTACTTATTATGTTTACTGCCTCCCCTTGCTGGAATGCAAGATCCATGAAGGCAAGGATTCTTTTCTGCTTTGTCATCATGTGACTCAAATTCCTAGAACAGTGCCTGGCACATACTAGCAGTTCAATTTTTTTTTTTTTTTTTTTTTAGACAGAGTCTAGCTCTGTCGCCCAGGCTAGAGTGCAGTGGCACAATCTCGGCAACCTCCGTCTCCTGGATTCAAGCAATTCTCCTGCCTCAGCCTCCCGAGTAGCTGGGACTACAGGCGCACGCCACCATACCCAGGTAATTTTTAGTAGAAACAGGGTTTCACCATGTTGGCCAGGATGGTCTCAATCTCTTGATCTCATGATCCGCCTGCCTCGGACTCCCAAAGTGCTGTGATTACAGGCGTGAGCCACTGCACCTGGCCAATATTTAATGAATGAATCAGATTAACAAAAATTAAAAGTTGACAATATCGGCTGAGTGCAGTGGCTCACGTCTATAATCCCAGCACTTTGGGAGGCCAAGGCGGTGGTGCACGCCTGTAATCCCAGCTACTCAGGAGGCTGAGGCAGGAGAATTGCTTGCACCCGGGAGGCAGAGGTTGCAGTGAACTGAGATCACGCCACTGCACTCCAGCCTGGGTGACAGAGCAAGACTCCATCTCAAAAAAAAGAGACTCATCATCAGTGAAATGCAAATCAAAACCACAATGAGATACCATCTCACACCAGTTAGAATGGCGATCATTAAAAGTCAGGAAACAACAGGTGCTGGAGAGGATGTGGAGAAATAGGAACACTTTTACACTGTTGGTGGGACTGTAAACTAGTTCAACCATTATGGAAGACAATGTGGTGATTCCTCAAGGATCTAGAACTAGAAATACCATTTGACCCAGCCATCCCATTACTGGGTATATACCCAAAGGATTATAAATCATACTGCTATAAAGGCACATGCACACGTATGTTTATTGCAGCACTATTCACAATAGCAAAGACTTGGAACCAACCCAAATGTCCATCAATGATAGACTGGATTAAGAAAATGTGGCACATATACACCATGGAATACTATGCAGCCATAAAAAAGGATGAGTTCATGTCCTTTGTAGGGACATGGATGAAGCTGGAAACCATCATTCTCAGCAAACTATCGTAAGAACAAAAAACCAAACACCACATGTTCTCACTCATAGGTGGGAACTGAACAATGAGAACACTTGGACATAGGAAGGGGAACATCACACACCAGGGCCTGTTGTGGGGTAGGGGGAGGGGGGAGGGAAAGCATTAGGAGATATACCTAATGTAAATGACAAGTTAATGGGTGCAGCACACCAACATGGCACACGTATACGTATGTAACAAACCTGCATGTTATGCACATGTACCCTAGAACTTAAAGTATAATAAAAAATAAAAATAAAAAATAAAAAGAGACTCCATCTCAAAAAAAAAAAAAAGCAATGTGGCAATGTCTAGTAAAATTGAGAATGTACCCAGTAATTTTTCTAGTTAAATACCCTATAGAAATTCTAAGGCAGGTGCCAAAGGAGACACCTAAAAGCTTTTCACTACAGCAATGTTTGTAATAGCAAAAAATACTATAAATAATTTAAATGTGCATCCCTGTAAGAATGAATAAATATACTAAGTAAAATGGATGCATAAAATAGACTATTATAAAAATTAATGAGAATAAACTAGATTCTTATATTGGCATGAATAGTTCTAACAAACATAATGTAAGCAAAATGCAAAATAAAATGCAGGAATATTAATGTAAAAATTTAAAATACTATTGTATATTGTTCAAGGATATCTATTAACATATTTGAATGTAAAAGTGTAAAAAAAGGCCGGGCGCGGTGGCTCACGCTTGTAATCCCAGCACTTTGGGAGGCCGAGGCGGGCGAATCACGAGGTCAGGAGATCGAGACCATGGTGAAACCCCGTCTCTACTAAAAATACAAAAAATTAGCTAGGCGTGGTGGCGGACGCCTGTAGTCCCAGCTACTCGGAGAGGCTGAGGCAGGAGAATGGCATGAACCCGGGAGGCGGAGCTTACAGTGAGCCGAGATTGCGCCGCTGCACTCCAGCCTGGGCGACAGAGCGAGACTCCGTCTCAAAAAAAAAAAAAAAAAAAAGTAGTTGTCCATGGGGAGGTAAAAGGATGTAAGACAGGAAATGAACAAAGCAGACAAACAAAACAAAGAGGGAAAAAGAGAACAAGATTTTCCCTGACATTAAATACTAAAATAAAATACTCATGTCTGTATGTGGCTCAATATTGGCAGAGTAAAGTTTAAAGCTTTTTATTCTCAAGTTGATTGTAATCGTTGAGAGAACAAAGGAACGCACTGGTGAGTTTAAAGCTTGGGCCTCTACCTGGCATGAGTAGCTACTTTCCGCACCAAATCCAGAACATCTATACTGGGGGTGTCTGACACTTGCGTGCTCTCTCTCATTCTGACCCCTTCTTTCTCCTTACATATCATTTTTTTTCCTTTCTTCCTTCCCTTGGGTCTCTACAACAAAAGCTCCGCACCAGACTGGGGTTCTGACACTAACTTGGCATGTGATTCTGGGCTGCCACCTCACCATTCTGAACCTCAGTGTTCTCCCTTCTAAATCTGGGAGAACACCCATCCTGCCTGGAGGCAAGTAGGGCTCGCTGGCAGTTCTCCTTTCTGCTGTTTCTCTACTCCAGTATCATCACCAGCAGACTACAGGCATACAGAGCCTCCGCCTTAATCTCACCTCTGCTCTTTGTCTCTGCTTCAGCTCCTGCTGGGCTGATTTCTGTTTGGCCTTCTCAACTCTGCTGACAGATTCTTTAACTTTGGTTTTTTCTTTACGTGCAGGTGGATCCATGGCTTGACTTCTGGATATTTCTTAGGAGGCTCTGATCTGGGTGGTACACAAAGAGGCGGATCTTAAAAACAAAACAAAAAATACCCTGCCAGTTACTCCTCTAATCCTTTAGCTCCGCCCCATCCTTTGCCAGGTGAGGCAGAGTGGTCTGGTGGCAAGGGCGCTGGATGTGGCGGAGTAGGAACCGAGTCCCAACGCCACAACCTCGCTGGGTGTCCCTGGACAAGTCTCCTCCCCACTCTGAGCCTTAGTTTTCTGTCTGCAAAATGGGTTAACAGTGTCTTCCTGGCCTCCCTCCAGGAGCTGCTGTGTGCGGGTGAAATGCGAAGTCCCCTGTGAAAGCGTTGCCCACTCTGCGGCGTGCGGCACCCAGCGCGGAACCGTCCTAATGGGACGCTGAGACCCAGAGGGCGCCCAGGGTTTTCCCACCGCGGCCGGCCTAACTCTGCCGCAGCAGCGGCTCCTCAGGTCAGGGGGCCGGGCCCCATCGCCAGCCGGGCCCGCCCCCCAACGCCCGGCCCCCGACCCCGCCCCGGCCCGCCCGGCCCCAGGGGGCGGCCCCCGCCTCCTGCCCTCTTCTCTCTCCTGGAGGAAAATGGCGGCCGCTGGAGCCGCCGACCGAGGGGCTTGGGAGTCTGTACCTTTCCCGACCGGGCCGCTGGAAGTTGGAGCCTCCGCCAAGTCGCAGACAACGCCTCCGGGAGGGTAATCCTCGCCTTCTCCGCACCACTGGACCCAGCGCTGCGCGCCCGCCGCCCCTTGTCCTGGGCGGGGCCGCGCGCCGGGGGGAGGGGCGGAGGGCCGAGCGCCAGGAGGCTTCCACACACAGGAGCGGCCGCGCGTGCGCAGAGAGGATGTCTGGAAAACCGCGTAGAGGGCGGGGCGGGGCAAGCCGGTGCCGGGGCGGGGCAGGGGCGGAGCCACGTCGGGGTGGGTGGTGTTTACGGCTAACAAAAGCTTTTTCCCGTTATATTTTCTGCAACAGCTACTAGGTTTTAGAGGGTGAGATCTGAATCCTGGAATTGGAATTGCTCAGAATTCGAATTCCAAGCTTCAATTTCTTAATTCGAAAAGTGGGGATTGATGATTGCCACCTTCTTCATGAGTTTATTGGGAGGATCAAGTGAGATCCCGTTTGCCACAGTGCTTTGAAAAAGGAACCCTTGACAGAAGTACCAATAGCCAGTATAAATACAGAGAACATTCACGTTCAACTGATTACCGAGGAGATGTAAATTAAAATAGCTGGCTGTAATTTTCCATGTATTACATTAGCAAGGATTGACAAAAATGATAATAGTTACCTTACATTTGGGCTTACTATATTCCAGGCACTGTTCTTACAGCTTCACATTTATTAACTAATTCCTCATAATAAGTGTGTATAATATATACGTGTATATTATTATCTCCATTTACACATAAGGGAACAGAAGCACTGAAAAGTTAAGTGAGTTGTCCCGGGTCACACAGCTCCTAAGTGCTGGAGCAAGTATTTCAGCCAGGATTCTCATAGGACAATGGCCTTATCCAAAGTAAAATCCTGTTTGGGTCCACTATTTGTTCCTCGATCAAACTGGCAGGAATTGAAACAACTGATAGATGCTAAGCAAGCAATGAACTCAGCCCAGATGGACACATGCTTCCAGTCAAACTGTAAATCGTTAACAGCCTTTCTGGAGGTCAGTGTAGTGCTAGGTATCAAAAGCCTTAAAAGTGAGCACAACCCCCCAAAAAGACAAATACTGCATGTTTCCATTCGTATGAAGTATCTAAAGCAATCAAAGTCTAAGAAACAGAAAGTAGAATGGTGATTGTCAGTGGCTAGGAGAGAGGGAAAAGAGGAATTGTTTAAAGGGTATAGAATTTTAGGTGTGTAAGGTGAAAAAGTTCTAGAGATCTGCTGCACAATGTTTATTTTATATTTATTTAATTTTTAAAAAATAGATGGGGTCTTGCTCTGTCACCCAGGCTGGAGTGCAGTAGTGCGATCATAACTCACTGTAACCTGGGCTCAAGCAATCCTCCCACCTCAGCCTCCAAAGTATCTGGGACTACAGGTACACACCATCAGGCCTGGCTAATTTTTTAAGAATTTTTTGTAGAGATGGAGTCTCACTATGTTTCCCAGGGTGATCTGGAAATCCTGGGCTCAAGTGATCCTCCTGCCTCAGCCTCCCAGAGTGCTGGGATTACAGATGTGAGCAATTGCGCCCAGCTTTTCCAAAATTTCTACAGTAAACATTTATACTTTAGAGGAAAATATATTTATATTTTATATTATATTATATAAATATATATTATATTTAGAGGAAAATATAATTATAATCAGAGGAAAGTACAATAAATGTTTTTAAAAACCCTATACAAATACTGATTTGATTATTATTAATAAAAGTAACCAAGTCAGAGTCTATTTCAGAAATTTTGATGTAGTACTGGTATTTTACATTTGTGTCACATGGTATGGTTTATAACGTTCATATAAGCAATGAACTAGATTACAGCTGGAGACAGGGCAGGACCTTTAGAAGCCAGGTAAATGCAGACCAACTATAGGGAATGGAGGAGTGGAAAGCCACATGGAAGACTGGAAAAGTAGTGGTGCCATTGAGCCACTGCTGAAAGTGGAGAAGGTGTGATGAGTTGGTTTGGGAAAGGGTGAGGAAGAGGATAAGTTAGGAGTGTGTGTGTGTGTGTGTGTGCGCGCGCGCGCTCGCGTGCGCAAGAAAGAGGGACCGAGAGAAAGAGCTAGATTACGCTTCAAATGGCAATAGGCAAGAAGAATTGTCCAGTGAGCAATTACAAGATTCCAGAAAAGCACAGAACTGGAGATACCAGTCTGGGATTCTACATTCTTTATTGGGAAAGTGAAGGTTGGAGGCAGGAGGGAGTGAACGTTGAGGCTGAACACTATCAAAGTCCCCTCTCTATTCTTTCCATGAGTTTATGCTTTGTCTGTCTCTTTTGTGTCTACCAGTGGACTCTTGGCCAGGCTGCAGAATTTCCTGGTTTGTTGAATGACTAGCAAGAGTTTATAGTAATATAACTAGAATATTTTTACAGTTGAGGTATATACTACACTAAGATTATATTCACTTTATTGAATAACATTTTTTCTAGAGTCAAAAAATTATCTATTTTTATTTGCTTAATGATCTATGCATCCATTGTTTATTTTTTATTTTTAGAGATGGGCTCAAGTGATCCTCCCGCTTCAGCCCCTCAGTGGCTGGTACTACAGATGTGAGGCACCATACCCAGCTATCTATGCATCTATTGTTAACTCCTTCACAAACTCTCCATTAGAGCTATAAAATATCTCTTGATCTGGTCACATGAACCAGGTCATTTACTAGTGTCTTTTTTTTTTTCTTGGCAACATCCCTCCTTAGACTCATCCTCTCTTTGCTCCAAACTCCTCTGCTTAGCCTTGCTTCACAGCTCTTGTCCTAGGATTAGGAACCTAACCACATTCTGGGGATTCTCTTCTTGTTTCTCCTGTGCCAAATCCCCTGCTCTCTGGATCTTATGTTTTTCCATTCTTGGTTTATTCTCTCGTTTTGGAGGAGTATGTTCTCCACTAACTCCCCAGAAAGGGTTCATGGAAGGTAAATTTTTGAGTCCTTGCTTGTCAAAAATGGCTTTATTTTCTTTCATCCTTGAGTGACAGATTTCCATGTTGGAAATTATTTTCCCTCAGAAGTTTAACGGCATTGATTCATTGTCATCTAGCTTCTCATGTGGCTAGTCTTGAGGAGACTGATTTATTCTGACTTGTGTTACTTTCCATATATTTTGTTTGTTAATTTGTTAATTTGTTTAGGATATTTTTTCCTTTATCCTTGATGTTTTGAACGTTCATAATAAACTGTCCTATAAGTATTTTTCATTCATTATACTAAGCACTTGGTGGCCCCTTGCAATTGGGAAACAAAGTCTTCAATTCTGGGAAACGTTCTCTGTGATCAGTTTCTCTCTCTCTCTTTTTTTTAAACAAATAGAGACAGGGTCTCCCTATGTTGGCCAGGCTGGTCTTGAACTCCTGGCTTCAAGTGATCCTCCTGCCTCAGCCTCCCAAAGTACTCAGATTACAGGCATGAGCTGCCGCACCCAGCCAGTTTCCCTGTTTTTAAATTTTTCTTCATGTTCCATTTCCTGGTTTTGTTTATTCTACTTTACAAGAGATTTTCCTGAGCTGTATCCCCTGCTTCTTCTATTGAATTTTTTCATTTCTGCTACAAAAATGTTAATTTCCAAGAGTTTTTGTTTGATCCCCGACTTTCCTTTTTGGTAGCCTCTTGCTCTCATGTTGTGGATTCAGGATCTTCTCTTATTTCATGTTTCTGAGGATTCCAATTGTAATTTTCTGCTGTTTTCTTCTGCTTCCTAGATCGTCTCTGTCGTTTATTTTGGTCTCTGGCTTTCAAGTTGGAGTTTATCCTCAGACACTAACAGCTACCATTGAGTATCAGCCCCTATTTTAAGTATTTTGCATGTTTTAGCTAATTTAATCCTTGCAACAACCCCGGGAAGTAGAGCCAGGCCCTGGTCCCTCCCATCCCAAGCCTGGAAGGTTCTTAGTTGAGAATCATCTTTCTTCTTGCTGATGTCAAGGGTTGATGTCAGGAACCCTTTATCTGATGTTTCCCCCAATCCTGCCTCCCTCTGCAGGCACCTGGGTTAGAGTTCAGTTTTTCCTAGATCTATTACTAGTGAGCCCTCTGCTTTCCTTCATTAAAAAAATGTATTGACATCTCTATTGCACAGTTACTTACTGTCCTGTTCTCTTTGTCCTTATAGGCTTTTCCTTTTGCACTCCAAGATTGTCGTTTTAGATCATTTTGGGAGGTAACAGAGATAAGCATTTGTGTTCAATGAGACATGTTTAATTAACTGGAAATCCAGAGCTCTCTCTTTTTAAGTCAGGAAGCATATAGACCAAAAAAATTACACTAATTATTACTAGATTCTGAGATTACGATTATGAGTGATATCTTTATCTATGTCTGTATCTATTTTTCTCACTGGTAGAGTTAGAAGTCTAAAAAGAACATTTCAGATAAACTCATTTTATGATGTGATTTAGACTATCTGATAAAATGCTTCTGGAGAAAGCAGTAAAAATATTAATTATGACAAGTTATAAATTGGTACAATTACTTTGGAAAACAATTTAGTATCATCTATAACCTGGCAATACCACTTCTAGGTATATATTCTGAGAAATGCTTTACATTTAAAAATTATTGAGGACCTCAGAGAGCTTCAGTTTATATGAGTTATATTTTTTGAAATTTTCCATATTAAAAATTAAAACTGACTGGGTGTGGTGGCTTATGCCCGTAATCCAGCATTTTGGGAGGCCAAGGTGCGAGGATCACTTTAGGCCAGGAGTTTGAGACCAGCCTGGGCAACATAGTAAGATCCCATCTCTACAAAAAAGTTTTTAAAAATAGCTGGGCTTGGTGGCATGCACCTGTAGTCCTAGCTACTAGGGAGGCTGAGGCAAGAGGATCACTTGAGCCTAGGAGTTCAAGGCTGCAGTGAGCTATGATTGTGCCTTTGCACTCCAGCCTGGGCAACAGAGCTAGACCCTAGTTCTAAAAAAAAAAAAAAAAGAAAACTAAGAAAAATTAAATATAATTATTACTTCCTTTAAAAATAAAAATAATAAATTACATAACAACAAAACATATATTTATGAAAAGCAACTTTTTTGAAACAAAAATATTACTGAGAAGAGTGGCACTGCCTTATATTTATATAAATCTTTTCTAAAAAATTAATTAATTTTTTTTTTTTTTAGACGAAGTCTCACTCTTTAACCCAGGCTGGAGTGTGGTGGTGTGATCTCGGCTCACTGCAACCTCCACCTCCCAGGTTCAAGCAATTCTTGTGCCTCGGCCTCCTGAGTAGCTGGGATTATAAGTGTGTGCCACCACGCCTGGGTAATTTTTGTATTTTTAGTAGAGACAGGATTTCGCAGTGTTGGCCAGGATGGTCTTGAACTCCTGACCTCAGGTGACCCGCCTGGCTCAGCCTCCCAAAGTGCTGGGATTACAGGCGTGAGCCACCACGCCCGGCCCTAATTAATTTTTAATTGACACATATGGTACATATTTATGGGGTATAGAGTAATATTTTGATACATGCAATGTGTAGTGATCCGATCAGGGTAATTAGCATATTCATCTGAAACACTGATCATTTCTGTGTTTTGGGGACATTCAATATCCTTTCTTCTTTATTTGAAACTACATACTATATTATCGTTAACTATGGTCATCCTACAGTGCTATAAGACACTAGGAGTTGTCCTACCTAGCTGTAATTTTGTGTTATTGAACAAATCTCTCCCTATCCTCCCCTCCCCTCTCCAGCCTCTAGTAACCTCTGTTCTGCTTTTCACTTCTGTGAGATTAACTTTTTCTTTTTTTTTAACATCTAACTATGAGTGAGAACATGTGGTGTTTAACTTTCTGGGCCTGGCTTATTTCACTTAACCTACTGTTTTCTAGTTCCATCCATGTCACTTTGAATGGCGGGATTTTATTCTTTTTAATGGCTATAAATATTTCAGATGTCTGGCTTAATAGAAGACAGCTGTATTCTCAAGCCGGCTATGTCTTTCAATCTGCTGCAGTATGTTTTGTGGTTGAAGTGTACGCAATTGGAAAAGGAGCATTTCAATAGCTTTTTCAGATAATCGTGGATATTCTTTGATAAGACACCAAAACTCAGCAAGTGGTAGTTTTTTAAAGCTTAGTTGTGACATGAAATCTGAAACCATAGCAATGACCTTTTTATACTCTATTACAGCAACACTCACAGTTTTTTCTTGCATTTTGAATGAATGTTTTACCCATGCAGGGTTTTGTCAACACACCCATTGGTCATTTGGAAATTGCTGAGTCACTGAGTTATGCAGATCTTCTAAATGTTGACACATTTCATTATACAACATCAAAAAATCACATTTATTAATACCAATACCAATCTCATCAGAAAAGCCTTTTGCTGTTGTGAGGGTATCAAGCTCATAACAGCAGATAAAAATTTTCCAAAATTCTAATTTCCGCTCAAAAGATTGAATGTTCTCATTGACAACAAAAACACTGTCAGTTGCTTTTCCTGAAGTGACAGGTGCACTTTATTCATTTTGGAGAAAATGCCTGCCAAATACCCAAGTCTGAATAATTGTACTTTGTCTTTCAGCTGTACTTTCAGGTAAGAATGGTGCTCCATGAGTCAAGCGATTACTTCAGCTCACAACCCAATCACTTAAGGTTTTTTCCTCGAGAAAGTCATCATACTTTGATATGCAGCATAACTGTTTATGTATCCTTCCCATTTTGTCACACAAAGTATTAAAAAGATGTGTATCTAAGAGTTGAAATTTAATAAAATTTGTAACTTCTCCTACAGTTTGGTGCCCCTTCCTGATTTGTGCTGGCTGTTTTACCCACTGTTGCTTTTGCAGTGTCCTTGAAAATGTGAATACCGTGCAAAAGGCAAATAATGTCTTTATTATGATGAATATAGTTTTAACCTAGATGATAGGGCCTCAGGGACTTCAAGGATTCGTGGACCACACATTAAGAACTGGTGCTGTAGAGAAAGTCTTGCACATGTGAGCAGGAAATATCTATCAAGAATGTTCAGGGCATGAGGCCGGGCGCGGTGGCTCACGCCTGTAATCCCAGCACTTTGGGAGGCTGAGGTGGGCGGATCACAAGGCCAGGAGATCGAGACCAACCTGGCTAACATGGTGAAACCCCATCTCTACTAAAAATACAAAAAAAATTAGCTGGGCATGGTGGCGGGCGCCGTAGTCCCAGCTACTACAGAGGCTGAGGCAGAATGGCATGAACCCAGGAGGCGGAGCTTGCAGTGAGCCGAGATCGCACCACTGCACTCCAGCCTGGGCGATAGAGCGAGACTGTCTCGAAAAAAAAAAAAAAAAATGTTCAAGGCAGTACTATTTTTAAAAGCAAAGGGCCAGAAACAACCCACATTTCTATCATTAAGGGACGAGAGAAACTGTTGGTAGATTTATATAATGGTCGACTACATAGCAGTGAATGAATATCCTAGCGCTCTGTGAAACAACCTGGATTAATTTCAGTGTCTTAATTTGTACACCCCCAGAACAGAGTGTGAGGTGTGAGACAAGTCTTTCAGTTCAAGAGTGTATTTAGGAGGTAATCCCAGGAAGCAGAAATGGGAATGAGCAAAAAAGGAAGAAAAGTCAATAAAAGGTGCAGTATGGAGCTACTTACGACTATGAACCACTGTGCTCAGTCCCATTGGGAACACTCGGAGGAATCATGTCGAATACAGCTCAGAGCTGAAGGTGCAAGGCTGGAGCATTTTGTCTTGACTCCCCTCACTGTTATGTCTCCAAGGTGTTAGCTTTGGTGAACTCCTGGGCTGCACAGCCTTCCAAGGCTTTGTAGAAAGCCCCAAGACAGGCAAGCAAAAAATGCCATGGCCTATGAGGTGACATGCTAGCAGCTTGCCTGCAAGTCTCAGCTATACCAAAATTGGGTGGGCTGAGGGGACATGGTGTGGGCCACCACAGATGTGTGCTAGACTCAGAAGCTAATGTTGAATAAAAAAAGGGAATCATTGGGAATTATGTACAATGGGCTCCATTATAAAGTTCAAAGGACATAAAAATGTATAATGTATTGTTAATGATATAATTATGGAGATTATGAACATACAGCTAAGGATATTATGAAAGCAAGACAGGCAGGAAGCGTTTATCACATGTTGGAAAACAGCAAGCTTGCTTATCAGAAGACACATGTCAGGGTGTAGCTGGAGATAAAGATAGTGAGTTAAAGAAGGTGGCTAATTGGTGGATGTCTTTGAAACCAATCTTCCAATTTACTCCGATTTGACAAGTAAAGGGGGAAGGTTTTCAGAAAGAATGTGATAGGATCAAAACTCATCAAAGGGAATTACTATTGGCAGCATTGGAGGAAAAGGGAGCGGAGGGGCAAACGTCCCTTATACCCGGTCAGTCATACTCAGTGGTTCCCTCATTTTGGGAGCCTCCCCTTTGCTCTAGTCTTTTATCAGGGACAGACAGACAGGGTGTGGCTTGCTGGTTTACAGGGGCAGCTAGAAGGGAGTTCTGTGGTGGCAAAGAGAGCCCTAGCCTCTCATATTTCATGAAATATGAACTTTTCCCGGCCCACATCCCTAGGCCTTCCTGATGCGCTTGCCTGTTCCCTGGTCTCTCTGCATGGGGAAGGAGTGTTCCCAGCTTGCAAACTCCAGCTTTGCCTGTGAGAGGAACAAGCGTCCCTGATCCAGAAGGTGGTGAGTTCTCCTCTCTCTCTTCATGCTTTTTAGTCCTTTAACTTTCTCAGGATCCTCCGGTTTAGTAGAGAAATAATCCCCTTTCTCCTTACACACAAGAACATTTTCAAGGGTGAAATGGGGCAGCTGTTAGCGATCACTAAAGAAACACAAAAGGAGACAAATGACAAGATTGCTGGATGGGTTTTGTTGAAGGACTCTTATTTAAGTAGTATTGTCATCATTATTAAATTACAGCCAACATTTATTTAGCTCTTACTATTTGCTGGACCCTGTGCTGTGTGCTTATTTAGACTGATCATTTGCAGATTTGCAGGGTCATATTAAACTGCTTGGGATTGTCAAGAGAACATCTGTTACAATCTTTTTTCTGATTTAGAAGTTTTAAAGATTAAACTGTTTCAAACTTAAAATGTAAATATCTGGGGGAAAATGTTTCCAACATGTGTAGTGGAAAAAAATGGTTAGTATATGAAGAATTTTGCAACCATTAAGAAATAAATGTCCCAATAGAAAAACGAACAAATTACATAGATAGGTAATTGACCAAGTCCAAATAACCAGTGAGTAATCAAAGAAATACAAATTGAAATGAAACACCATCAAATAAAAAAGGGAGAGAGATGGCATTTTGTTACTCATCAAATTGGCAAATTTTTTTTTAAAATGATAATATCCAGTGATGGTAAGGTTGTGGGAAAACAAGAAATTTCATATGATACTTTGGTAAGTCGATATGACTTTCTGGAGGGCAATTTGTCAGTGCAAATGAAAAGTCTTCCCACTTTAAAGATGCGAAACTCAAGGCCTAAGAATCTAAGTGACTTGCTTAAAGTTACAAAGTCACAGCTGGGCGCAGTGGCTCACACCTGTAATCCCAACACTTCGGGAGGCCGAGGTGGGCAGATCACAAGGTCAGGAGTTTGAGACCATCCTGGCCAACATGGTGAAACTCTGTCTCTACTAAAAATACAAAACTTAGCTGGGCGTGGTGGTGCGCTCCTGTAGTCCCAGATACTCGGGAGGCTGAGGCAGGAGAATTGCTTGACCTGGGAGGCGGAGGTTGCAGTGATCTGAGATCGTGCCACTGCACTCCAGCCTAGCGGCAGAGTGAAACTCCGTCTCAAAAAAAAAAAAAAAGTTACAAAGTCACAGAGCAGTAAGGGACCAAGCCAAGACTAGGACTAAGCCGTCTGATACTAGCCCTCAATCCACTGTCACTTATAGCAATGTTTATAATAGCGACGTATTGGAAAACAACCTAAATGTCCACAATATCGGATTATTTTAAAGCTTTACATCTTATATCCTAATTTCTAAAATTCTGTGTCCATGATAGAATCCTAAAGTCATGTAAAGAAGATTTGATTGCTTTGGGAAATGCACATAATGTAGCACTTGGTGAAAATATCAGGTATCAAAACAGTATATAAAGTATTTATTTATTTATTTAAGACAGCGTCTTGCTCTGTCGTCCAGACTGGAGTGCAGGGGTGTGATCACGGCTCACTGCGGCCTCAACCTCCTGGGCTCAGGTGATCCTCCTACCTCAGCCTCCCAAGCAGCTGGGACCACAGGCACATACCACCATAGCCAGCTGATTTATTTTTGTATTTTTTGTAGCAACAGGGGTTTGCCATGTTGCCCAGGCTGGTCTCAAACTCCAGGGCTCAAGCAATCTTCCCACCTCTACCTCAAAGTGCTGGGATTACAGTGAGCCACTGTGCACAGTCATGGTTGGTTTGTTTGTTTGTTTTACAAAAAGTTACGTACATGCATAGAAAGAATATTTGTAGAAACGTTATCTGTGGGTAGAGGAATTACAGATGATTTGAAATTTTTGTCCTTGTTTTGGATCATTTCCAGATTTTCCTACAATAAGTAAGACAGAAAAAGCCCCAAACTGTGGCATATATATTGAACTTTAGGAAGTAAACCATATTTTATATTTGTTGGGGAAAATTTCTTTGTAAAGGAGTTCCATGATAATCACTCTGTAAAGTGAGGTGGTCATTTGCTCATTTTGTAACTCATGATACAGGGCTATGCAGGCATGCATTCATTCATCTGTTTATCCATGTTTTACATTCTATCTGCTTCCAGAAAGGATCCTGGCAATTCACTTGCATGGTACCCTGAAGTTTGTATGATTGCCTTTCCTGTTCTAAGTGTAAAAGAGAATATTACCCACTTTTCAGAGATGTTGTCAGTACTGAAGACAATATATATAGAGAACAAATGCAATAAATAAGAACTATTGATTTAGAGCAATATCATAATTAGAAACATATTTATGATTTAGTGTTATTTCACAGCCATTAGTAGGATGTTGACTACTATAATATTGATATGTTACGTGTTAGAAGAGATGGAGGAAGGGGCCATCCTGGCAAACTAGATTAGAAGAATAAATCCTGGCTGGGCGCAGTGGCTCACGCCTGTAATCCCAGCACTTTGAGAGGACGAGGCGGGCGGATCACAAGGTCAGGAGATCAAGACCATCCTGGCTAACACGGTGAAACCCCGTCTCTACTAAAAATACAAAAAATTAGCCGGGTGTGGTGGCAGGTGCCTGTAGTCCCAGCTACTCGGGAGGCTGAGGCAGGAGAATGGCGTGAACCCGGGAGGCGGAGCTTGCAGTGAGCTGAGATCACTGCCAGTGCACTCTAGCCTGGGCAACAGAGCGAAACTCTGTCTCAAAAAAAAAAAAAGAATAAATCCTGGAGGATGGTTCTTACATCTGTGTAAGAAAATATGAAATAAAGGACCTGGTAGCACTTCTTACATAGAGTGACAATCTAACAGAAGGACTTCATTTGCTTTTTATTTCCAGCATCTGGTGCAAATCATTTTACATGTATTTTCTTTGATCCTTACTATAACGCTATCTATGAGGTAGGTACTATTATTAACTTCATTTCATGTGTGAGCAAGAGGAGGTTTGAAGGAGTAAACTAATCTGTCTAAGGCCACCAGCTAGGAAATGGCAGAGCCAGGACTTGAATGCAGGCTGACTCTAGAGCTCATTCTTTTTTTTAATTTTTTTTTTTTTTTTTTTTGAGACAAGGTCTTGCTCTGTCACCCAGGTTGGAGTGCAGTGGTACAATCACAGCTCACTGTAGCCTCAACCCCCCAGGCTCAAGTAATCCTCCCACCTCAACCTCCTGAGTAGCTAGGACTACAGGTGCGTGCCACCATGCCAAGCTAATTTTCTTTTATTTTTTGTAGAGACAGAGTCTCACTATGTTGCCCAGGCTAGTCTCTAACTCCTGAGCTCAAGTGATCCACCTGCCTTGGTCTCCCGAAAGTGCAGGGTTATAGGTGTGAGCTACCATGCCCAGCCTAGAGCTCACCCTCTTAACCACTTCATAGATTGTCTGAATCTTGGAATATGGGTCCATAGAGGTCTCCTCCTATTCGATTTCAGGCAGCCTTGGGTTAGCTTGGCACTCTGGGTCTCTCTGAGCATGTCTAGCCAGGGTGTGCTTCAGAGTCACTAGAAAGTTGAGGGGTTTTGGGATTGGGGATAACTCCAGGGAATCCTGGGCCCTACTTCCACCTTCAACCATAATTGATAAAATAGAGAGCTTTTCTCATTTACTTAACTTCTCTTGTCCAGTTTTTGAGTAGCTGGTAACCTATAGGAAAGTGGGTGGGACAGTCACAAAAAAATGTGTCCTAATGTGATCCTAACCTCACTATGGCCTAGTGCTATGTGGTCATTCGATTAGAGGGGTATGTTATATAAAATATGATTTAAAGAAACACAAGAACAACCCTAAACCAGTGTGATTTTTGCCGTGAGAAAACAGAATTGGGTGTTCAAAATGAGAATGTGTTCAGCGCTAGCTTCATCTTCAGTTTCCCAGTCTCCTTTTGATACCTCCTCCGTGTGTCATGACCTTTTCCATGACCTTCAGGGACTGGGCCTGCTGACTTATACAAAAGCCTCCTCTTTGGAAAGGATTTGAACCTTGGAGAGAATTTAAGAGATGAGTTGCCTTTTCCTAGAGCATTTACATTTTAAACTTTATCCTCACTTGTGGCATGAGAGATTCTGTTTCCTGCTAAAGCAATTTCAGGCAGTAGCAAATAGGTGGGGAAAGAGCTTTAAAGGAGGAAATCCTTTAGGGTCTCCCTGTGATTCATGCACACGGTCATCTGAACCTGCTAGGGATAATTTTCCTCAGTTAGTAATAACAACAACTACACACTTATGAGCACTTGTTCTGCCAGGCATTTGTGGCCAGTGCTTGGCAGGCAGTATCTCTTTGCACCCTCACACTCATCTGTGAGGACAGTTTCCCTTTATAGATTAAGAACCCGAGGCCCAGAGATGTTATGTAACCTTCCTAGGGACACAGAGCTAGTAATAGGCAGAGCTAAGATTTGAACCCAGGTCTTTCTAGCACCAGACCCTGAATTTGTAGGATTAGTGCCTTCAGGATGACATGGAGGGACCTCACTGCCTTGATCTGTTATTTATCAAGAGTCAAACTTGAAAAGGCTGTCAGGGAAACCTCCAGGCTGCATCTTGGGCAAAGATTGGCTTGAAACACGCATTTCCCAAGCCTGGCCTTGGACACCAACTATAAAAAGAGGCCATTACTGGTGTATCCTTGGTTAGTTCTGGGTATACGTTCTGGATCCTCGCTCATCTCATCTGCACTGACATCCTCACTCACGGCATTTACAGACTTAACACGCCAGGCTCTGTGTGAGCATTTACCTCTTTGAACCCTCACCATAATCCCACAAGGAGGCACAGTTCTTTTACCCATTTTGAAGATGAAGAAACACAGTCTCAGAGAAGTTTGGTCACAATATCACAAGGAGGTAAGTAGCAGAGCTGAGATTGGAGCCCCGGCCTTTGTGATCCCAGAGCACCAGCAATACCGTCTCGGCCTTGGCTCCTGGGTTATACCCTCTGTCACACCAAGCCCATCAGCCCGCCTGTGCTGTCTCCCTCTGTCTGTCCTAGTTCGGATGGAGATGGCGAGTTCTGCCGGCTCCTGGCCCTCTGGCTGCCTCATCCCTCTCGTCTTCCTCTGGCTGTCTGTGCATGTGTCAGGTAGGAGTTTCTGATCCTCTTTCCCTGCCTGGTACATGTGATATTGGCGTCCCCAGAATAAGGAAGCTTGGTTGGAAACATTATGTCTTTTGGGGTTCTGTTCCCCCGGCCCTGGCAATCCTTTCCAGAGTCCTTCCTGGGCTCTGTCCATCCCCAGGATATCCTCTTCCTCATCCCTTCCCAAGCTTTTTCCTGCCCTCCCTCCCAGTTGGCCTTGTCTCTTTTTTTGTCCAGGCTGCGCAGGGGATGCCGGCAAGTTCCACGTGGCCCTACTAGGGGGCACAGCTGAGCTGCTCTGCCCTCTCTCCCTCTGGCCTGGGACGGTGCCCAAGGAGGTGAGGTGGCTGCGGTCCCCATTCCCGCAGCGCTCCCAGGCTGTTCACGTGTTCCGGGATGGGAAGGACCAGGATGAAGATCTGATGCCGGAATATAAGGGGAGGACGGTGCTGGTGAGAGATGCCCAAGAGGGAAGTGTCACTCTGCAGATCCTTGACGTGCGCCTTGAGGACCAAGGGTCTTACCGATGTCTGATCCAAGTTGGAAATCTGAGTAAAGAGGACACCGTGATCCTGCAGGTTGCAGGTTAGAATGGGTTTGAGGTGCTCAGGGTCATTTGTGGCAATTGGACAAGCTCAGTCAGGACCTACTTTGTCTCTCCATGTCTAGACTTTTCTTCCATCTGCAATGTGGTTTTTACTTGCCAGGATGGCTCAGCCTTACCCAGCCATGTCCATTGATCTCAGCTGAGGCTGTGAAGCTGGCCCAGGCATTTCTGATGAGGAAGGAACTCAGACTTTGGAAAACACTGTACAGTGCAGGTCCTGGTTAAATAGGGCTTGGAAGCTCAGATAATGGTTTTTCCTCCCTATAATGGGTCATCTTTCTATGCTCCATTATCAAGGAACCCATTACATGGCTGTAAAGAAATGTCTTCAAGGGACAGATCCCCTGCTGTGATAAGGCTTTACTTAATGGGTCCTCTCCTGGGGTTCCTGAGAACGGAAAGGGTTAGGAAGGGAGAGATAGTTGTTTTTTTTTTTCTCTCTCTCTCTTTTTTTTTTTTTGTTTGTTTTTTTGAGATAGGGCCTTGCTCTGTTGTGCGGGCTGGAGTGCAGTGGTGCAATCATAGCTCACTGTAGCCTCGACCACCTGGGCTCAAGTAATCCTGCCACCTCAGCCTCCCAAGTAGCTGGGACTACACGTACACTACCATGCCTGGCTAATTTTTTTTTTACTTTTAGTAGAGCCAGGGTCTCCCTATGTTTCCCAGACTGGTTTCCAGTCCAGCAATCCTCCCCGCTTGGCCTCCCAAAGTGCTGGCATTACAGGTGTAAGCCACTGCACCCAGTTGAGAGTGTTCTCAAACTAGCTTCAATATTTAAAAAAAAAAAAAACAGTCTACCGAAAATCAGTCCACCAAAAATCAGTCTACCAATATTTTAAAAAATCAGTCTACCAAACCAAACCCAACTCAACCCAACCCAAACCATGTCTTTGCATTTGCTTGAATGACACTGGCTTCACATGGTCACATGCTGATTATCTTTTGGTCATAATTTGAAGTTGCACACCATGAAGTGGGGATGAATCAATCACTTTAAAACACTCAGTAGTTGGTAGACAGACTTTCCAAATTTGAAGTCTTTTGGGGTGAAAATTATTATTATTATTATTATTATTTTGAGATGGAGTTTTGCTCTTGTTGCCCAGGCTGGAGTGCATTGGCGCAATCTTGGCTCACTGCAACTTCGCCTCCTGGGTTCAAGTGATTCTCCTGCCTCAGCCTCCTGAGTTAGCTGGGATTACTGGTGCCCGCCACCATAGCCGGCTAATTTTTTTTTCTTTTTTCTTTTTTTTGGAGATGGAGTTTCGCTCTCATTGCCCAGGCTGGAGTGCAATGATGCTATCTGGGCTCACCACAACTTCCGCCTCCCAGGTTCAAGCAAGTCTCCTGTCTCAGCCTCCCGAGTAGCTGGGATTACAGGCGTGTGCACCATGCCCAGCTAATTTTTGTATTTTTAGTAGAGATGGGGTTTCTTCATGTTGGTCAGGCTGGTCTCGAACCCCCGACCTCAGGTGATCCACTTGCCTCAGCCTCCCAAAGTGCTGGGATTACAGGCATAAGCCATCATGCCCGGCTGAAAAGTAAATTTTAAAAGGGGACCGAGGTGCCCAAAGGAATCTGAATCATGTGATACAGTTATTGCTATGGGTGAATTTTTAAATACCTGAGAATAAAGCTAGAGACTGGCTTATCCCATTGGGAGGAGCGTGGGGAGAGGGTGGAGAGAGGACAAACATTCAAGTTCCATTAACAGCTGCCCCTGTTCATCACAGGAGGCTATGGGGGAAGAGGGCTCTGGCCGGGACCACACCCTGGCGGAGGCCCTGCTGGTGTGCAGATAGGTGGGATGGTTCCCAGAGCCCTGGGCCAAGTGGAGAGAACCTCAAGGCAGGGTACTTCCATCCCTGTCAGAGGCCCACTCTCTGGAAAAAGCTGGGCTCTTCCAAACAGCAGTGTCTAGCAGAGTCGGGGACAGCACACTGGAAAATGTGTCCTGAACCATCCACAACGTGGCCCTTGGCCAAGAGAAGACCACAGCCGTGGCCATAGCAAGTAAAAGCTGGGGTGGAAACAGGTTTGAAGGCGCTGGTGGTTCCAGAGGAAACTCCTACCCTAGTAGGAACTTTTTGAGGAATTTTCAATTTTTTTTAATTCTAAGAATAAAGCATGTATGTTGTAGAAAATTTGAAAAAAATCCAAAATATTTAAAGGAAACTGGAAAATGGCCTATAATAGCTTAAATTAGAGACAACTGCTGCTAACATTTTGTATCTTTCTTGCAAGACTTTTTTGTATATATGTATCTCTGAGCATGTATATGTTTATGCATGTGCATTCTTGTGCCCAGGATTTTTTCCACTTATGATGTCATGAGCATTTGTTTTTTTTGCCCATGTCCCTAAGTAATATGATTTTAAGGGCTGCATAGTATTTCACCATGTGGCTATAGAATAATAAAATTAATCAAAGCCCTGTTTCTGGGCATCTGGATGCTTTCCAGGTTTTCCTTATATTATAATTAAGGGTGCAATGAACATCTTTGAATATATTTTGGAAAAGTGATTTTGATTTTTTTTTTTTTTTTTTTTAGAATGTGCTTCTGGAAGTAGAATTAATGGGTCCAAGGGTTCAAACCTTTTACTTATTTTTTCTTTTTTATTTATAATAAAGATGAGTTCTCACCATGCTGCCCAGGCTGGTCTGAAACTCCTGAGCTGTAGTGATCCTCCTGCTTCAGCCTCCCAAAGTGCTAGGATTATAGGTGTGAGTCACCACACCTGGCCTGAACCTTTTAACGATCCTTGAATTGGAGACCAGCCTGGCCAACATGGCAAAACCTTGTCTCTACCAAAAAAATACAAAAATTAGCCAGGCATGGTGGCATGTGCCTGTAATCCCAGCTACTTAGGAGACTGAATACTTTATATGACTGACCTCTTTAAATCTCTCCAAACCTCAAAGAGATAAGGAGTCCTGTCATGCACACATTTTACAGATGAGGGACAATGGGCTTGGAGGGGCTCAGTCTCCTGCTTTGGGTCACACAGCATTGAGCAAGGACATACCCCCGGCTTAGGCTCTTAACCACTTCTACCCATAGCCCGCTTCTGCTCATTTCCTCTCCTCTATTTCCTCTTTCTTTTCCCCTTTCTCTCCTGTCTAGGCTTCAGGCCTACTGCTGTAGCATCATAGAAAGTGCTTTGCCCCCGTGGACAGTGCTCAGGGCAAAGAAGTTGCTGCCTTCTCTTCCATAGCAGAGTGGGGATTGGCAGGGGTAAACAGGCAGGTGCTCCTGGGAAGACTGGAGGTGTGTAGTGAGGAGAGTGCCCTCAGTCCTTTGAAGTCCCTGGCTTATTTTTCCATTGAATTACAGGGCAGGATGAGATTGTGGTCAAGAAGTTTGTTTAAGTCATCATCTTGAGGCAGGACCATCCAAACCATTCCCAAGAGAGGAACATCTCAGTTATCTTTTTTTTTTTTTGAGACGGAGTTTCACTCTTGTCACCCAGGCTGGAGTACAGTGGCGTGACCTCGGCTCACTGCAACCTCTGCCTCCCGGGTTCAAGGGATTCTCCTGCCTCAGCCTCCTGAATAGCTGGGATTACAGGCACCCGCCACCACACCTGGCTAATTTTTGTATTTTTAGTAGATGCAGAGTTTCCCCACATTGGCCAGCTGGTCTTGAACTCCTGATCTCAGATGATCCTCCTGCCTCTGCCTCCCAAAGTGCTGGTATTACAGGCAGGAGCCACCATTCCCAGCCTCAGTTATCTTTAATGCCATCCAAGGCTTGAGTTACCAAGAGAAGCGAAGAGCCTCTTGGCCGGAGTTCTCTCCCTAGAGGTGATGGAGACAGTTGGGATGTGCCAGAGCCGCCTGCCATCTGTGGCATGCCAGAAGCTCTTAGACATCTCCCTGAGGTCAGTCGTTGGTGGTTTCTGTTTCAGCCCCATCTGTGGGGAGTCTCTCCCCCTCAGCAGTGGCTCTGGCTGTGATCCTGCCTATCCTCGTACTTCTCATCATGGTGTGCCTTTGCCTTATCTGGAAGCAAAGAAGATCAAAAGGTAATTAAATGGTAAGGGAGCTCAGGCTGGTGGGAAGTGGGACTATGACTGCTCTGGGAAAGGGCCAGACGGAAGTAGATGTAGACATGACACCTGTCCATAGGTTGGGGACACTGCAAGTTGGCTGGGAGAAAACTGGTAGAGCCGTGCCCTGGGGACACACATTGCAAAGGAAGTTCAATAAACTGCAGAAAGGCGCCTGGGCAGAGCTGTAAATTCTCATCCTTTGAAAAATAAGAAAATAACCGACTATGCCAGCCTTCTAATTGACTAAGAAATTAATTACAGCCTTTTAATAAAGAAATCCAATTATATCCATTGCATAAGACTCTCATAAAAAATGGTCACATTTCACAGATCTCAGGGCTGCAAGGGACTTTGAAAGTCACAGTCACATAATCCAACACTCCTGCCCTTATCTGATGGTTTGAAGACTCTCTAATCCTTTCACATGCCTGCTTACCTGTAGTGACAAGGAGTCAGTCCTACTCAGGCAGCTTGGGGCATCTTGGGACACTTGTGCCTGTCAGAAAAAGCCCTTCCTAAGCTGAGCTGACATTTCTTTCTCTCTTTTAGAGAAGCTTCTCTATGAACACGTGACGGAGGTGGGTAAGTGTTCTTGGCTGGGGGGCAGGGGAGATGTTTCTTTTGTTGTTAATTTCTGTGCCCCCGTACCCACTAACCTGGATTCTGTTCCTGAAAATTCCATTATCTGCTATCCTTGGTGATGGTGGCAATGTCTAAATCCATTGCTTCCAGTTTTTACTGCCTCTTACTTGTAATAGCTTTGCCTTCCTGTATGTTTAATGATTTTTGCCTGTGAGCTCATTGCTTGATTTTATTCTGTGGGAGCTGAGTAGGTTGAACATGGGGGAAGCTTCTATTTGTTCAACAAATACTTGATAATTATCTGCCAAATGCCCTGGACAATACTAGATTCTGGGGATGCAATAGTGAGTAAAAGCAGACACAGTTTTTGCCCTCCTGGAACTTTCAGTGTAGTCAGGGAAATGAGATGAATTAAATAGTTACACAAATAAATGTGTACAAACGCTACACAAGAAAGCTCCTGGTTCTTTGAAGGCTATGACCAGAACGATCCAACCAAGCTTGAGGGTTTAGGGTGTGAAGTTTGTCCTGAAGGACTAGAAGTCATGAGTGAAGAGGGAATGGAAAACCAGCCACCGCAGAAAGAACAGCTTCAGAGAGAAGCATGGTTGGGGAAAGCAGCACTCACTGGGGAGCTGAGAAGGTGCAGGAGCGAGGGGAAAAGTGGCAGGGGTGAGGCTGGGGAGTTAGGCGGGGCTGGGCCTCCTGAGGCCTGGTGGGTCACATTCAGGATTTTAGTCATTCTCGTAAGAGCAGTGGTAAAGCAAGGAATGGGGATATCAGATGGAATTGTGCTTTGAAAAACTTGGCCAGGTGAGGTGGCTCACACCTGTAATCCCAGCACTTTGGGAGGCTAAAGAGGGTGGAACACCTGAGGTCAGGAGTTCACGCCCAGCCTAACATGGCGAAACTCTGTCTCTACTGAAAATACAAAAATTAGTGGAGGATGGTGTTGTGTGCCCATAATCCCAGCTACTCAGGAGACTGAGACAGGAGAATTGCTTGAACCCTGGAGACGGAGGTTGCAGTGAGTCGAGATCGTGCACTGCAATCCAGCCAGGGCGGCAGAGCAAGACTTTAAAAAAAAAAAAAAAACGAAACAATTCTCTCTGGCTGCAGAGTTTAGTAGAGACCAGAGGGAGTAAGACAGGATGTGGGAGACAATTTGGGTTGCCATTTCTGTTGTCCAGATGAGAGTTGATTAGAGACCGGATCAGGGAGGTGGAGGTGAAGATAGAGTTGGACCGGTCCAAGGGCAGGTAAAATCAATGGGAATCAGGGACCCTCAAGGCAGTGGCAAAAAATCTCATTATCTTTTCCTTTCTTTCTCTAGACAATCTTCTTTCAGACCATGCTAAAGAAAAAGGTAATGATGTAAAAGAGTAAGGGGTAGGGAACAAAAAACACATTCTTTATTTTTCTATGTAAATGTTGACAGTCATTATTATAAGTCTGTTTTTATAATACTGTACACACAGGCACACATATATCCTCCATTGATATTATTGGAATCCAGTTTGCAATGTCAAGGGGCTATGGAGCTGGTGGCAGTAGGTGAGGAGGTGCCCAGGTCAAAATTCATAGGCCTAGATTACCATAAACTCCCTTCATTAGCCTTTCCGCCAATCATTTTAAAAAGAAGTCTACATATTATTGAAAAGTATATTAATGTGGTCATATGGGATGTATGGGAATTTCAAGAATCCACACAACCTTTGCATAGAGAGAGGTGGTGTGATACAAAGGAAGGGTCTCAGGCTCTGGGGTCAGTGACACCTCAGATCATTGGTCTGCCACTTAGGTTTTGGTTTCCTCCTCAGCAAAATGCAGATAACTTCCCCTTACTGATTGTTTTCAGTGTTAAAAGAGGCAACCTTAAAAAAAGAAATCTGTCACGGTGCCTGGAACTCCTTTTCCTTATTGCCGTTTTGTCTTCATTAATTTGACATTTACTGTGGGCCACTGAGTTGGACACCTTGTTGAAGTCTATCTGGGAAGACAAGTCACTGGCTCAGATGACTCCAGATTCAATGATTTCAGTGTCTCCTCTCTTCCCTCCTCACATTTCCTCCAAGCCGGTGCAAGTGTGGCGTGTATCTGGCAGACACTGGCTGTTCTGCTCAAGCAGGGAGGGAACAGTGTGGGGTAAGGGCGAGGGCATCCGACTCAGGAGTCAGACAGACTTAGATTGAACCCTGCCTCCTTGGTCACTTACTAGCTGGAAGACCTTGGGCAAATTTTGTGTCCCTCTGAACCTCAGACTACCCCCATATAAAATGGCAATAATAATTCTAGGCACCTCACATTATTGAGAGCATTCAGTGCCTACTTCAGTATAAGCACAGAAGACAGTAAATGGAAGCTGTTAGTAGTGGAGATGGTAACAATAAACCATAAGCTCCTTACGAGCTGTGTTGTATTCGGCTGCATTGCTCCAATGCCTAATGCCTAATGCCTAACACGTGCCCGGCCCTTAGCACAGGGACTGGTGGTGGACTCAGGATGTATAACTTCAATTGTCCGGCAGGGCCAATGCTGGGTAGGAGGAAATGTGGGCCACATGGCCCTCCAGAGAAGCCACAAGTACTCCCCGGAAACATGTCTCATATACATATGTCCCCAAATCTTCTGGGTCCTCCAATTTGTGAAATTTATAACCTCAGGGGAGTTACTGTAGAGAATAATAAAGCCATATTAACAAGTTCATGCTAGGCCTTTAGCTAGTTTTACACCTTAGATACCATAAACTGTGGGCTATAAAAGGAGAGCAGTGCATACACTCACGTACCGCAGTTACAAACATATAGAAACACTCATGCAGACAGCAGAAATGAAACTAGACAGATGAAAAGGAGGGGAAGGGGAAGGAGGAACCAAAGTCCCGGGCAGGCTGGGTCACTGGGACAGTGTCACCAGCACCATCAGATTTATGGGTCTGAACTCTGGGACACGGAGCTGGACTAGGGACATAGAAGCGTCACCATCATTTTAATCTTGTGGGGTGGAGTGATGAGGCTTCCGCAGCTCCGAGGAAAAAGAGGCAGGATCTGATCACTCACTCTTCTCTCTCTTTCTGGTTTTTAGGAAAACTCCATAAAGCTCTCAGTAAGTTCTGCTCCTCATCCATGGCACAAGCTCCTTCTGCTGACACCTTTGCTTTAGGATGAGCATCTCAGTTTCACTCCCTGGGGCAGAAGGGAGGGGGTACTGGTAATTCAAGCCGTGGGGACTGGGGCTTTCTTGGCTCTCAAAGGCCTCTTTTCTCAAGTATTCTGTGCCCCTCTTTCCTGCACAACTGTTATTTCGTCTTTAAATGGAAAACATTTCACCAAGAAGAGATAGATGCACTTCCCATAGGTGAAGCCACCTGGAAGTCCCTTTTATCACCCAGGCATGACATTTCCTTAGATGCGGTCCAGGAGGACGGGATCCTCATTGAACTGAATATGCTGGAGCAGTACTTCTCCATCATTCATGTGTGAGGACCTCTTTTTAACATTAAAAAAAATCTGGCCAGGTGCAGTGGCTCATGCCTGTAATTCCAGCACTTTGGGAGGCCAAGGTGGGTGGATCACTTGAGGTCAGGAGTTAGAGACCAGCCTGACAACATGGTGAAACCCCGTCTCTATTAAAAATACAAAATTAGCTGGGTGTGGTGGTGCATGCCTGTAATCCCAGCTACGTGGGAGGCTGGGGCAGGAGAATCGCTTGAACCCGGGAGGCAGAGGTTGCAGTGAGCCGAGATTGCACCATTTTACTCCAGCCTGGCCAACAAGAGCGGAACTCCGTCTCAAAATAAAAATAAAAATAAATCTCTAGACATGTGACATATCTATACATTATTATTACATTGAGAAAATATACATGATCACAAAGTCCAATACTCAGTGATAGTTTTAAATGAAGTAACATTTCCTACAACATCTACATACATTTATGTTGTCATTACCTGTAGGTGTGAGATGTGTTATTTATTTAGCCTGCAGATAAGGTTTGGCTCACATAGGAATTTGCTGATCCTCTGCAGTATCTCTGGGGATACTCCCATGGTCCACAGCTGGGATCTATTGCTTTTGCAAACTCTTCTGGGGAAGTTCCAGGGTATGGCTATTGAGTAGCTATCTGCTCGTGGTTGGGATGGGACCGTAGCATTATGGGAGAGCCTCTACATAGAGGCCCTCCTTCTGATTTGCCAAATCGTTTTCATTCTTTAGAGAAACTCCGGAGTGAACTGAGTAAGTTTCCCATGTTCTTGTAACTTCGTACCAACTTATCTCCTGTTGCCCTAATATTTGCAGTGATAGCTCATTCCCCTTGTTTCTTCTTTCATAGAGTTGAAAAGAGCTGCAGCAAACTCAGGTGAGATGCACTTTCTCCACATTTGACCACCACCCTACGGGAGTTCTTGATGTCTCCAGTGCTTTAATGATCCCCTTTTCTCATTTTTCAGGCTGGAGAAGAGCCCGGTTGCATTTTGGTAAGTTATACCAATCAAATAGGTCCATATTTCAGAGCACATCCTCCTTATGGCTTTGTAACCTTAGATTTTGTTCCATTCCTCTGGAATGCATGTAATTTAAAAATTTTTAAATCAAATCTGTGTATCTGCCTATCAAATTAAAAAAATCTTTGTGATCGATCTTGAGGTCATATTTCGATTTAGAAAGTATCCCCTCTTTTAGAGCACTGATAAATATTAGGTTTGGTCTTCTTAAGGGTTTTCTGTGATTTTTGAGATTTTTCCTATGTTTATCAGTTATTTGTATTTCTTCTTTGTGTGACTTGTCCCTGTTCTATTTGGGCTATTTTTTGATTTGCGAAGACTCTTTCTAGATAAAGTATATTAGCTCTTTGTCATCATATTTGTCACCAATTATTTTTCTTTTTTTTTTTTTTTTTTTGAGACGGAGTCTTGCTGTCACCCAGACTGGAGTGCAGTGGTGCGATCTCGGCTCACTGCAAGCTCCGCCTCCTGGGTTCACGCCATTCTCCTGCCTCAGCCTCCCGAGTAGCTGGGACTACAGGCGCCCGCCACCGCGCCCAGCTAATTTTTTGTATTTTTAGTAGAGACGGGGTTTCACCGTGGTCTCGATCTCCTGACCTCCTGATCCACCCGCCTTGGCCTCCCAAAGTGCTGGGATTACAGGCGTGAGCCACCGCGCCCGGCCTTATCACCAATTGTTTTTCATTTGGACTTCCTTATAGTATTTTTCTAACGCATAAGTGTTTTATTTTTACGTAGTCAAATTCATTCATCTTTTTCTGTGTAGTCTCTTCCATGCTTTCAGGTTTGGGAAGTCCTTCCTATCCCACAACCAGATAAATAGCCACTGCTTCTGCCTCTTTCTACACATATGCTTTTTCTTCTTTCTCTGCAGACCAATTTGCTCAGGCGTGGTGATTGAGATTCTCAGAGAAGAAGGGAATGGGTTGAGCAGATGCCCCAACAATATACATTATGAAAAGATTTGTACCTCTCTTTCAATGTATTCCTAAATAGTTTGGATTTTTTGCTGCTGTTCAAATGGGATCTGTTTTTTTCACTGCTTTGGGATCCTTATCAATTTTCTAGGCTTTTATCCTCCTCTTGTTCACACCACCTTCCTTCAGGCAGAGTACAACAAATTATGAGTTGGCCACTCAAGAGAACTCTAGGTCACCTTGGCTGGAATTCTGGGAACTTACAAACCCTTCTGTCTCACATTTACAGCCTGGCTTATTGCCACCACAACTGCGTATGGTTTATGGACTTAACTCTCCAAGAAGAACCTGTTTCCTGTATTTGGGGAAGGAAGGAGACTCACTGTGACACGCATAATCCACAATTTTAAGGAAGACTCCTTCTCTCTATATTAACATTGAAAAATAATAATTTAGTCCTACCTACTTGGGAGGCTGCAGTGGGAGGTTCACCTGAGGCCAGGAATTCAAGGCTGTAGTGTGTTATGACTGCATGCCCATGCATACCTACTGCATTTCATCCTGGGAAACATAGTGAGACCCTGCCTCAAATAAATAAAATAAAATAAAATAAAGCAGATAATTATAAGTAATAATTTTAGGTGACAAAATGAACATCATGCACTCACTGTAGGAATGAGGCACTATATCATTAGGTCATCAAGTCTGCACAATAGCTCTACAACACAGGTTCTGTTACTATTTCCATTTTACATATGAGGAAACTAAGGTTCAGAGATGAATAACAAGCCCAAGATCACACAACTAGCATGTGGCAGAGCTGGGATTCAAACATGCTATGTGGCTACAGGATCTAACAACAAACCCTGTTATTTATCATCACACATTTGATTATTTTGGAACATCAAAGACAAAGGTGGTGTCTTACTCTGTTTTCTGTCACTATAACAGAATACCCAAGACTGAGTAATTGATCAAGGAAAGAGGTTTATTTAGCTCATGGTTCTTGGGGCTGGATGGTCCAAGATTGGGCGACTGTATCTGGTGAAGGGCTTGTGCTACTTCATAGTATGGTGATAGTTGCTTCTGGAAGAACAGAAGGGCAAGTGAGTGCCTGCAAAAGCAGAGAGGAGACAAAGTGCCCTGACCTGCTTTATCATAACCCGCTCTCCAGAGAAATAAACCCGGTCTTGTGAAAACTGCATTCATCCCTTTGTGAGGGACCCAAACACCTCCCACTAAGCCCTACCTCTGAACACTGCAGCAATGAGAGATTAAGATTCCAACACGTGAACTTTTGAGGGACACACTTAAATCATAGCAGGTAGTTATTTCCTAAGGATTAAGGTAGCTTCACAGACAGATGAAGAAGAACTTTTTCTTCTATTACTTAGTAATCAACAAGGAGACCTATTCTTTGAAAAAGAATATTCTTTGGTTCCAGTACACATGGTGGGGGCGGGAATCCATGAACTAAAATGGGCTAATGACAGTGATGGCAGACCTAAAGATTCTTTTTCCCTCCAAAGCCATCCCCAAATCCCTTAAGACCTAGGCTTCCAAGCCTCACCTGTCTGTGTCTCTTTGCAGTGGCAGTGACCCTGGACCCAGACACAGCACATCCCAAACTCATCCTTTCTGAGGACCAAAGATGTGTAAGGCTTGGAGACAGACGGCAGCCTGTACCTGACAACCCCCAGAGATTTGATTTCGTTGTCAGCATCCTAGGCTCTGAGTACTTCACGACTGGCTGCCACTACTGGGAGGTGTATGTAGGAGACAAGACCAAATGGATTCTTGGGGTATGTAGTGAGTCAGTGAGCAGGAAGGGGAAGGTTACTGCCTCACCTGCCAATGGACACTGGCTTCTGCGACAGAGTCGTGGGAATGAGTATGAAGCTCTCACATCCCCGCAGACCCCCTTCCGCCTTAAAGAGCCTCCACGGTGTGTGGGGATTTTCCTGGACTATGAAGCAGGAGTCATCTCTTTCTACAATGTGACTGACAAGTCTCACATCTTTACTTTCACCCACAATTTCTCTGGCTCCCTTCGCCCTTTCTTTGAACCTTGCCTTCACGATGGAGGAAAAAACACAGCACCTCTAGTCATTTGTTCAGAACTACACAAATCAGAGGAATCAATTGTCCCCAAGCCAGAAGGTAAAGGCCATGCTAATGGAGATGTGTCCCTGAAGGTGAACTCTTCCTTACTGCCCCCGAAGACCCCAGAGCTGAAGGATATAATCCTGTCTTTGCCCTCTGACCTTGGCCCAGCCCTTCAGGGGCTCAAGGTTCCTTCTTTTTAGGGATATGCCACACTACCTGCTCCCATCACCATCTAGCCCAGCACCCTGGACTTCAGTCGCCTGGCCCAACCCCATGATTATGGAACATCTCTTCACCTTAACCCAAATCCAGACCCTTTTGTGGTTTCTATTTGTACCACTTTCCTCCCAGGACTCAGTTCTGAAGCTTATATTTCTTCTAAGGAATTGAAGTTCCCAGTGACCTGGAGGGAGGATTCCTGGAAACCAAACAATCAGTTTAGGTGTAGGTGGAGATGTTGAATATGTGTTACCAAGATACAGCACAGGTTCAGGGAAAAGAGTTCTCTACTCCAGGGGTTATTTAGAAGACACTTTCTCTGCCTCATCCTGCCCTCAAGCTTTAGTCAAGAAGTTATGGCCCCCAGTCCCTGACTTCTTACTTATCCCATTGACGACTGCCTTTCTCTCTTTCTCTCTCTCAGTTCTGGCCTCTGCCCCCCAAAGTCAGCTTTCTAAAAGCAAGCATGTTTTAGACCACTCACTCTTTCCCTCTTTCTTCAGGAATGAGTTGGGGAAGGCTGAGTAAAACATACCATCCTTTTCTATTTTCTTGATGCTGTTTACGACATAGTTTGGTGATATCCAGAGCTAATGTACATGCTTTCAAAAGCTAATCTGCCTGTTGATGATAACTAGGTACAGCAACTTTAAACACAGTTGCTATAATCCTGAAAAGCCCCAGGAGCACATCAGGGAGCTGAGAAGCACAGCTGCAGAGAACTCAGCTCTATATTGCCCTCCGACCTTGACCCAGACCTTCAGAGGCTCAGTCTGTTGAGTCTGTTGTGACTGTCTTATGAATCAATCTGTTGTGCCAACCCTTTCTGAGATTCAGAGAGGCCCAACTAGAAAAAGTGGCAGTTTTAACCACCAACGTAGAAGCTTTTTTTTCCCCACAAGACCATTGTACTGCAATACTTCACTATTTGTGTAGCAAACAGCCTCTTAGGTTGGAGAGTATTGATTTCAAATAGGAAGTTGGTAGACTAGGTGTGAAGATGAAATAATGACCTTGATTTTTGGGTGTGTATTGCAGAAGCCTAGTCACTTTCAAGTCACACGACATATGTGATCTGGCCTAACCGTGGAGATACTGGTTATCAGTTTGCAGATGAATACACAGTTCTATCCAACAGAAACTGTATCTTTCTGTTTGTCAGAAGTTCTCCATTACTTCCTGTATTAGTCAAGGTTTTCCAGAGAAACAGAATCAATATATACTGGGGTAGGGGGGTGGTGGTTATTAAAAGGAATTCGCTCACATGATTATGGAGGTGGTTAAATCCCAAGATCTGCAGGGTAAGTCAGCAAGATGGAGTCCCATGAAAGCTGATGGTTTAGTTCCAGTCTGATGGCAGCAGGCTTGACACCAAGGAAGAGATGATGTTTAATTCAAGTCTGAAGGCAGGGAAAAAGCTGATGGCCCTGTCCAAAGGCTACTAGGCAGGAAGAATTCTCTTAGTCAGGGCAGAGTTAGCTCTTTTGTTCTATTCAGGCCTTCAACTGATTCAGTGAGGCCCGCCCACATTTGGGAGGACAGTCTGCATTACTCAGTCTACAGATTTGAATGTTAATGCCATTGAGAAACACCCTGACAGGAACACTCAGAATAATGTTTGACCAAATAGCTGGGCATCTTGTGACCCAGTTAAGTTGATACATAAGATTAACTATCACAGTGACTCAGTGGAATTGTTTGCTTTTGTACAGTTTTACAATAAAAGTTTAGTATTTGTGTTTTGGTATGCTGTTATTTTCATTGCGAATGAGGAGTTGTGGGGAAGGTAAGAGATTGGTTTCCAAAGAGCTTTGAGTCCCCCAAGGCAAGGTTTAGCCACCGTTCATACTAAAGCCATAGTTTTATTCCTGAGTCTGCTCTCTAGTATTTTATCAATTTATAAACAAATAGTGTTCATCAGGCACACATATTTCACTCAACCATATTCAGTTCCAAACATGCATTCCTGAATATCCCAATCTTAAAACTAACTCAAATGACAAGTTAATGGGTGCAGCACACCAACATGGCACATGGATACATATGTAACAAACCTGCACATTGTGCATATGTACCCTAAAACTTAAAGTATAATAATAAGAAAAAAACAAAAACAACTCACATTGTCAGCTTGTGGAGGCAGAATACATACATACATATACACATACATACATGAATATACATATAATGTACACACATATGCATACATAGACATATACACATGTATATATGTATGTGTATATAGACATATACACATGTATATATGTATGTGTATATATGTGTGTATATATACATATCTGTATTATATAGGTGTATATGTATATATGTACATGTATTTAGCATGTATGCATGTGTATATGTATACACACATATACATGTGTATGCATAATACATATTCACATGTATGCATGTACATACACATGTATACATTAATGTATACATGTGTATATGTAATATACACGTGTTATACATGTATATATGTATATACATATCAGTCTATTGATTTGAATGTTAATGTCATCAAGAAATAACCTGAATATATGTATTATAACCTTACAACTATATACAACATACATACATATATATGTATGTATATATGTATACACATACACATGCATGAGAATATATGTATGTATATATAATATCCTTACAGTACTTCTGCCAGGGAGTTTATGGGGGAGGAAGTTGGTACTCCAAATGGCTAGGTGGTAGAGCCAGAGTTTTATACTTGGTTTATCTAGCTCTGAAGGCAATGCTCCTTGTTCTTTGCACTGAAACATTGTGCAGATACGAGAAGCCTGTAGTTTACATATTTCATTAGCCTTTATTTTAAAAAATTAAACCTGAACAAAAACTAGTCCTAGATACTTTGGTGATCTTGTTGTGTCTGGATTGATGAACAAGTGTCAGGCTTAATTAGGGATGCATGCGGAACCCGGGAAAATCCCTGCTCAGGGGCGCTGGGAGACCTGGAGGTTGATCCTTGAACAGGGTACTTTTAGCTTCTCCGATAAGGAGGTTGGGTTATTTTATCTTTAAACTCCCTTCCAGCTCTACCCTCCTTTGATTTTAAGTTATAAACCTTGAGTGAGGTGCCAGACTCTAGGCTTCGTTGGACGTCTACAGGGCGGTCGAGCGTTACCAACTCAAAGTAAAGAAGGAAATTTGAGTACGTGCCCCCTTGGAGGTTGTGTAGGTTAGCTATACAGATTCTACAACTTCCCAGACGAGTGGCCCTGAGACTTGGGGTTGAACGCGCGAGCACGGAAAGAAATCCCACCTTAGGACGGAACCCAGTCTCTTCAGCTCCACTCTAAACTTCCAAGTTTTCTCTGAGTCTACGCGCTTCCTTAGGACTACAACTCCCAGCATGCCAGCCAGAGGTCAAAGCTTATTGGCGGTCCCGCCAGATCGCTTGCGTTGTGGCAGTCATTGTAGCCAATGGAAATAAAGAATTATCCTAAGAAACCAATCCTGGAGTAGTAGGGCGGATCCTTCCTGGGTTCCGGCTCCGGCTCCAGCTCCTTCCCTCGCCTACAGAGGCGGCGCTGTCCCTGACCGAGCGGCGGGAGCGAGGTGGGTCCGGGTTGGGCCCGAGGTCGCGGGGGGAGGCGGACGCGACTTCGCGGGAAACTGTACACGGCCACTTCCCTCTCACCGAGGATTTGGATGCTGCTGCTTTGCTCCCTGGACCGAGTGGGAAGCCAAGGGGCCTTGTGGTCCCTCCGCCGCGACCCTCGGCCCTGGCCCCCGGCCCACGCAGCCAGGTGGCTGTCCCCACCCCATTCCCCGGCCCTTCTGTTGGGTTTGAGTATACAGCCCTCCTGCCGCTGACCATACATTCAGGATCAGCCCCTCTTCCTCTCCCACCCCTCCGTCCCCAAACCCGCCGGCAATCTCTGAAACCAGCTCTTGTCCCCTTGGGCCTCCGCCATTGGCTTCTCCCCGCCCCCCAACACACAACTCAGCCTCTTGGGCCCTGGCCCTATGACACTTCTGGCAGACTTTGCTCCCTCTTCCCTGACCATCTCCTGCGACCCTCTGACTTCCTTGGTCCTCCTCTATCTCTGACCCGTTATCTAGCTTCCCTGTACAACTACCCTGTTAGCACCTTGCTCTTGGTCTTTCATAGCTCCTCTCCCCTTCCTCCCTGCAGCCCTTGACTTGGGCCCCAAAGACCTGTAGCTTCGGTCCTCCATACCGCACTATGGCTTGGCCCCTTCCCTTTAACCTAGGCCCTTCACCTTCATCATCTGTGATCACTAGCCCCATCTTCTTGGCTCTTAACTTCTTAGACCTGGCCGCTTCTCCACTTCTCAGCCCCTTCCACCCTTGCTTCTCCCTGTGCAGCTGAGCCGCCAGGAAGACAAAGCCCAATAGACCCCTTTTCCCCCCAGATCTCTGCAGTGTGATATGAAAATGCCTCTGTACTTCAGCTGCACTGTCTTCTCAGTAGGTAGTTGGCTCTCTGTCTCTCAAGTCCCAGTCTTACCCATCCTGCAAATCTTAGGTCAAATACCGACTCTTCCATGAAACTGCTCAGCCCTGATCTCATCAGGGAGATATACCTGTATCATGTGAACTTCAGTGGTACTGTTTTTATTTCCTTCCTTCCCATCTTCTCTCCTTTTTTCTTTCAGTACCAGTGTAATGGTTAAAAGCACTGACTTTGAAGTGATGGGCATAGGGCCCAGTTCTGCCACTTACTTGCTGTGTGCCCTTGGGCAAGATACTTAATTTCTCTGAGCCTCAGCTTTCTTATCTCTAAAATAAGGATAATGTGAAGTGAAATTAGATGATTCATATATGGTGCGTAGTCCACAGCTTAGCACTTGATATGAGCTTAAAAAAATGTTAATAATGTGCCAGGTGCTGTGTTAGACACTGAGGAGTGGGTACAAAGGTGACTAAGGCACAGTCCCTGCCCCTGTCCCCTGAACTTAACCTTCTACATTGTATGACAATTTCTGGAGTTCACGTCTGTTTCACTACACTGTATCACAAACTGTGAGTGGTAATCATAATCCTAAATCCTTTTGCTCTTACATTGACCTAGTATCCAGCCCCAGGTAGAGCTGGAGCTTGGTAAATTATAGGTTCTCAGAATAGCAGTTTTGGAAGTGAGTGGAGGCTGAATAGCTCATTGCGTAGAGATACTGTAGCTGTAGGTCAGATGGGAGCAGGGCAGGGGGTGGGGGATGGGATGGTGGCGTGAATTAAGATCACATCCTGTCACTTATACATTCAAAAGACATTTGAGCACCCAGCTTTATGCTGCAGAAGGAGATTACTAATATGACCCAGTCCCTTTCCTCAAGTTGCTTATAAACTACTAATAGAAACAGACATGTTTTACTAGTAGTTGCAAACCACTATAAGCCAAGCACAAGATTCTGTGACTGCACAAAGGAGAAAGTAGGCAGGAATCAGGAGATTGCTGAGGAAAAGTGGGTGAGACAGTTCATGGTTACTTGTGTCCCATGAAGACAGAGCTGGTGTTTTATTCAACTCATTCAACAAATACTTACGAAGGATCTACTGTATATGGCTGCCACTACTCTAGAAGTTTTGGTTACATTGGTAAATTTAAAAAAAAAAAAAACAAAAACAAAGACACCAGCTCTCATGGAACTTATGTTTTAGGGAAGCAGACAATAAATGATAGACATAAAGAGAATGTCAGAAGGTAAGATGTGCTATGGGGCAGGGGGACTGGGAGTGTGGGAGTGATTTTAATTTTTTAAAGGATGGTTAGGAAACAGTGTCTAAGTATCAAGGAATAGTTTCTCATGTTTACTTGCATTTTTGGAAAGCAAATCAATTATTTTTCATATTCTTATCTAAATTCTTCAAGGAACACTAACAGGGATTGGTAAACTACAGCTCACCTCCTGTTGCTTTAAATAAAGTTTTATTAGAACACAGCCACACATTCCTTTATGTCTTGTCTATGGCTGCTTTCATGATTCATGATACAGTGGCAGAATTGAATAGTTACAGCAGATATCCCATGGCCATAAATATTTACTAAATATTATCTGGCCCTTTACAGAAAAAGCTTGTCAATCTCTGGTTCTTAAAGAGTTGAGGTTCTGTCTGTATTTCACCTTTTAGAACGTTATATACAGTTTTATGCTATTTTTAAGTTAAAAGTTTTTTCTTAACGAGATCATTTAAAAGATCTTTTTTTTGTATTCTTCACAGGGCCTGGACGTAGTGTCTTCAACAGTTCTAACAGCAGCTGCCATTTGCTGAATGACAGCATGTGTCACACACTCTGCTGAGTATTACAGGCATTTTTTTCTAATACGAAGTCTTGTAGTGTGGGTAGGTATCACAATTTTAGTGATGAGGGAGTTTAGGCTCAGAGTGGTTGAATAATTTGCAGAGAGTGATAAAGATAGTATGTGTCACAGTTGTAATCCAACCCTAAATGTAGTCAGTACCGCTTTCTTTATCCTGTGTTTCTTTTTTCCAGAAATACTTGCAGACTTGAAGGAATTATCAGTCTTTTCATTTTCTATCATCAGTGTCCTATGATAGTTAGTGCTTCCCTCCCTCATCCCTTTGTTCATGTCACTGTTCACCAGCCCACTCTGCTGAAATGTCGTTATTTCTTCAAGGCCCAGAGGAAATGCTACCACTCTCATCAGAGGTACTTCTCCCCCCAACTCTTTCCTTGTCCTTGGCTGTAGGAACCCAAAGGAGTCTGTGCAGCTTAGCACACATTTACTGATGTTTGCACAAATCAGGACCTGTACTGGGCACTCATGTGTTTAGTTTTGGGGTGGGGTGTGGGGAGTGTGGTTTGTGTATCTGTGTCTGTGTTTATCTTTGTGTGTACTTGGTATGTGTGTGTCTGTGTGTGGTATGTGGGTATATGTGTGTAGACATGTATGTAGCTATATATGTGTGTGGCTGTGGTATGTGGCTATATGTGGTGTGAGTGTGTACGTAATGTGTATGTGTGTGGTGTGATAAGGTTTGGCTGTGTGTGGTGTGTAGGTGTGTGGCTGTTGTGTGTGTGGTATGAGAATGTGACCGAGTATGTCTGGTATGTGAGTATGACTGTGTCACATGAGAATGTGGCTTTGTGTATGGTGTGAGTGTGTATGTGTGATTCTGCTTGCTTGTGTGCATGCATGCATGTGTGGGTGGGGGGCATGGGCAGGGCTTTGTGTGGTGTTTGAGAATGTAGTGGAGGGCACTGACTGATCAGAAGAAACACAGCCCAGGCCCCACAGTAGGTCCTGGAGGTCCCAGGAATTAACCCAGATGTTTACTTGCTAGATTCTGGTGTGGTCTGGAGAGGGGTAGAGTGGCAGAAATCTCAAGAAAAGCCAAAGCTGGGCCTTGTCATCTAGGAGAGCCTCAAGATTTAGAGGTTTTCTTTTGTTCATTTTGAAAGCAGGCAAATAAGTGGATACTTTTAAGGAAGGTTTTTCAAAAAGGATTAAACATAAAAAGAGTTACAGTTAACTTAGGCAGAAAAATTGAACTTATCCCAAAATGAAAGCTCTTTTACTTGCCCACAAATTATAGTCTGCATTGTCATTGCTTAGTGGTTTCAAGAAGAGTGACATTATTCAAATGGCACAAATATCATCCTGGTGGTGGTGAACAAAGCCGGTGCTTTATTTTTGCTCTGGTGGGTAGTTTTAAATATCTCTGAAAGTTTGTCACTTAAAAGGTAGCAAGTAAAGGTATATTCTGTCCAAGTATTCCAGTTGATTGAAGTTATTTCTAATGGATGGTCCCATGGGGAAGGTGTATACCCTTCAAACTGAACAAAAGATTCCCTGTGATCTGGCCCAACCCAAAGAATAAAGGTGTTGGCCATTTGTGTTCATTCTCAGGGTTCAGAGATGGGCAGTGAGAAGGAGCAGAGTCCAGAACCACACCTGCCTGAGGAAGGGGAAGGGGGTAAGCCTTGGAGAGTGGATGACTCAGAGGGTTCTTGGATCTCACCTGGGGAGAAGGAGCATGGGCAAGAGAGCCTGTCGGATGAACTGCAAGAAACGCATCCAAAAAAGCCATGGCAGAAAGTCACTGTCCCGGCTCGAGAGCTCGGGGACCCCATTGCTCATCCAAGGCATGAGGCAGATGAGAAGCCCTTTATATGTGCCCAGTGTGGCAAAACCTTCAATAATACCTCCAACCTGAGAGCACACCAGCGGATCCACACTGGTGAGAAGCCTTACAAGTGTTCTGAATGTGGCAAGAGCTTCTCGAGAAGCTCCAACCGCATCCGGCACGAGCGGATCCACCTGGAAGAGAAACACTACAAATGCCCCAAGTGTCAGGAGAGCTTTCGGCGGCACTCAGACCTCACCACGCACCAGCAAGATCACCTAGGCAAGCGGCCATACCGCTGTGACATCTGTGGCAAGAGCTTCAGCCAGAGCGCCACGCTAGCTGTGCATTACCGGACCCACCTGGAGCCAGCACCCTACATTTGCTGTGAGTGTGGGAAGAGCTTCAGCAACAGCTCCAGCTTTGGCGTGCATCACCGCACCCACACAGGTGAGAGACCTTATGAGTGCACTGAGTGTGGGCGGACCTTCAGCGATATCTCCAACTTTGGAGCACACCAGCGGACCCACAGAGGGGAGAAGCCCTACCGGTGCACTGTGTGTGGGAAACACTTCTCCCGGAGCTCGAATCTCATCCGCCACCAGAAAACTCACTTGGGCGAGCAGGCTGGGAAAGATTCCAGCTGAAGGAGAGCCCCATTTAGAGTGAGGGAGAGCGAGCGAGAGACCCTAACCTATTGGAGGAAGATCTTTAGCATCTTTTGCTGCTACCTTGACCTCAAGCCCTTCATCCCACTTTGGAGAATGGTTTTGTGTTGCCTCTGAAGTCAGGATCTCAGGAAGTCCTGAGAAGGGACTCTGGAGTCAAAACCCTTGCCTCTCTCCAGGCCAATTTCTCATGTTGGAAAGTCAGAGGACCCAGTCTTGGCTTCACTTTCTTGGGGTGAAAGAGAAATAGGGTAGGCTCAGAACATGCTCATGTCATTAAGGCGGCAGTCCCCCTGGCCTTTGAGGAAGTACCTATGAGATGGGTGTCACTATCTGAAAGTTCTCCAAATTGTCTGTGAACTGCTTAGGTAGGAGTGCACTGCAGTATCCTGCTAGTTCCCACCTGTTGTGCCCCAACTTTGCTTCTAGATCTCTAGGCTGGGAGGAGTGACCTTCTCAATGGAAGAGGCCTCCTTGGTCTGGAGAAGAGATCTGAGGTCCCGCCTTAGAAATGAAAGGGAAACCCTCAGGGAGCCATGACCCAGGGACCTTCATACTCCCCCATGTTTGTTACTTGTTATCCCTCCCCCAACCTGCCTCTGTTTTCCCCAGAGTGATTAGCAGTAAAACCCTTCAATGAAAAGGACCCGTGTACTTATTTTGGGAAGTGGGGAGCTGGGGAGATTGTCCCACTGAACCCACTCTGGAAGGGAGTTGAATTCTAAGAAAGACAGATGGGTAGATGCTCTGAAAAGCAAAGGAAAGCAGACTGAGTTTCTGGGGCCTTTGAGGAGAAGGGGGAAAGGAAAAGAACTAACATTAATTGAGCATCCACTACATGCGATTAATTCTATCAGTCACATTTACATTCATTATCTCATGTAGTTCTCACAGCAACCCTCAAAGGAATAAGAAGAGGACATGGAAGTGAGGGAAGATAAAGTCACTTGCTGTGAAGTCATACAGCAAGTATGTTGTGGAGCAGAGTTCAAACTTGGGCCTCCCTGACTGCCAGCTGTTGCTCTTTTCACTATATTTACCTTTTGGCTTCTGAAGGAGGAGCCACTTAGGAGACTTGCCTGGAGGTAGGAGCCAGTGTGGCCTCTTGATATGGCCTTGGACCATCTGTTCTGTGGCAAGTCAGTACCAAGCTTGAGAACCTTTTCAACTTTATTTTATTTTGAGGTCAACTTTATTTTATTCTGAGACAGGGTCTTGCTCTGTCGCCCAGGCTGGAGTGCAGTGGTGTGACCACAGCTCACTGCAGCCTTGATCTCCTGGGCTCAAGTGATCCTCCCACCTCAGTGTCTGGAGTAGCTGGGACTGCAGGTGCACACCACCACACCTAGCCCTCAATGTTATTGATTGAGCACTTACTCTGTGCCTAGGAAAAATGGCAGTGACAGGGAGTAGGGGGTGAAGGGTGGGATAAGCTGAGAGAAATCTTAAAACCCATAATGAGAGTCTTTGCTTTTAGTAGCAATAGTTTAGTCCCCAAAGCTGGAACAGCTTAGCAGGGATTACGTCTGGTTTCCCATCCTCCTGGTTTAGGCCTGGCTCCACATGGCAGATTTCAGTGTTTTCTACATGGCAGTTTAGTGTTCACCCAGTTTTCCTCTAACAAATACAAAAGACCCCTATCTACCTCTCATGTAAATCTGGAGCCCTGCTCTTCCAGAGTGAGGGGCCCCCTTCATTTGTAGCCAGTTGGCAGAGTGTGATTCTGGCATCGGGCTTGGAACTGACATCACCCATAACCTTACCTAACATGGGGACCCTGCCGTTCACCAGTAAGAGATGTGCTAGGAACTTTACACTCATTACTGAATTCTCACAGCAACTAAGAGTGACCTGCATTTGTCATGTGTAGAAATAGGCTGATAGAGAAAGTGACTTGCCCAAGGTTACAGAGCAAGTAAATGCAGAGTGTAGGGCCTGAACTACTGCCCAAATTCAAGTCCTGTATTTTGTCCAACTATAAAAGACTCCCCAAATGATTCATTTATATTTATAGGGTACTTTACTGTTTACCAAGCACTTTTATTTCACACACATTTTCCGATTCCTTGAAAATCTCCACACAATATATTTTAAACATAACTTGTGTGTGTGAGTTGGCACACACCCTAATAATAAAAATCACCATCTTTTAAATACCTACTAAGTGCCAATTATCGTACAGCTCTTATCTCTAATCTTCATACTATCCTGTAAGATAGTAATGTCCTCATGTTCAAGGCACGAAAATTCTGTGAGATTAAATGACCAGACCTATTGGCAGAGTTGGGACTTAATTCAGGTATGTCTGATCCCAAGGTCAAGCTCTTCATTATACCCACTGTCAAGCTAGGTCTACAGATCCCCTCTTAGTCTGGGAAGCTTGGTCTGACTCCTTCCTGACTTGGAGACTTTGTGACAACCACTGTGACGTTTTTTGCTCTTAGTTTTTTTTTTGAGACAGAGTTTCATTCTTGTTGCCCAGGCTAGAGTGCAATGGCGCGATCTCGGCTCACTGCAACCTTCACCTCCCAGGTTCAAACGATTCTCCTGCCTCAGCCTCCCGAGTAGCTGGGATTACAGGCATGTGCCACCATGCCCGGCTAATTTTGTAGTTTTAGTAGAGACGGGGTTTCTCTATGTTGGACAGGCTGGTCTCAAACTCCCGACCTCAGGTGATCCGCCTGTCTCGGCCTTCCAAAGTGCTGGGATTACAGGCGTGAGCCACCATGCCCAGCCCCACTGTGACTTTTATAAGAGTATCTGCTGCCAGTTGGGCCTACGACCAATGTACCAGGCCCCTGCTTTGATCTTGGAACATAACTCACCAGCCAATCTCACTTGTCTCCTTTTTTTTTTTTTTTTTTTTTGTGAGATGGAGTCTTACTCTGTTGCCCACGCTGGAGTGCAGTGGCGCGATCTTGGCTCACTGCAACCTCCGCCTCCCGGGTTCAAGCAGTTCTCCTACCTCAACCTCCCGAGTAGCTGGGATTACAGGCATGTGCCACAACACCCGGCTAGTTTTTGTATTTTTACTAGAGATGGGGTTTTGCCATGTTGGCCAGGCTGGTCCTGACCTCAGGTGATCCGCCTGCCTCAGCCTCCCAAAGTGCTGGGATTACAGATGTGAGCCACTGTGCCCGGCTCACTTGCCCTTTTTTGACCCTAACTTATATGCTAAGATTGTTTGTGTTAGTGCTTTTGAGTCCTGACTAGTCCGTTTATTCACTCTCTAACTTCCTTTTAAACTTTATTTTATCCTTCATTCCCCTTATTTTTTTCCCTTTCTCCCTCACTCCATCTACTCTTTCTTCTTCCTCTCCCTCTTTTCCTCCGTCCCTCTTAGTAGTAACTTGTAATACTGACATTGAAGACAATGTGGCCCCTGATTTCTAGTGCAGGAGATTGCCACACAGATCCAGAGTTGCAATGCAGGATGATAGGTATCATTACAGTTGTGCCCAGGATGCTGTAGGAGCCGGGGGAGTGCCTTAACCTGGCCTATACTGGACAGTGGGGCCCAGAAGTGAGTAAGACATAGTCCTTCCTGGCTGGGTGCAGTGGCTCATTCCTGTAATCCCAGCACTTTGAGAGGCCGAGGCGGGCGGATCACGAGGTCAGGAGATCGAGACCATGCTGGCTAATATGGTGAAACCCCGTCTCTACTAAAAATATAAAAAATTAGCCAGGCGTGGTGGCGGGCACCTGTAGTCTCAACTACTCAGGAGGCTGAGGCAGGAGAATGGTGTGAACCCGGGAGGCGGAGCTTGCAGTGAGCCGAGATCGCACCACTGCACTCCAGCCTGGGCGACAGAGCAAGACTCCGTCTCAAAAAAAAAAAAAAAAAAGACATAGTCCTTCCTGCAAGGAATGCAGAGGAAGCGAAACCACTCTGAACAAGGTGCTGGGGGAACACAGGTGGGAATGGTTAACTTCACAGGAGAGGGGAATCTGAAAGGATGATTGAATTTGGTGTGAATGAATAGGTGTTTATAGCAGAGAAAAGAGAGGAAAGGAAAAGTATTTCAGCTGGAAGGGAAGGCTTAGTGTTTTAGGAAATAATGAAATGTTTGATAGTGTGCCCTGTGTGAGGAGGAGAGGAAGCCCTTGTGTTGGATGCCAGGGTAAGAAATTTTGGACTGTGGACAATAAGGAATTTTAAAGCTGGGGAATGACGTGATAACATTCACTCTTTATTCAGGAAAAGCACTTGGGCTAGTGTGGAGGATGAACTAAAGGGGGATGAGTGATTTGGAAATATGCTTTGTGTGTAAACCAGGTGCCAATTAGGACCCTCCTGATCCATAGAGAGTTCTGTATGATTGCCTCAGAGCATTGCCAATTCCACAAAATGGGAAAGTTCAAACCTTCCACACAATTTCTGCAGATTCCTGGGGTTTATGACCTCATAATCTCTTGCCTGAGATTCCTGTGACCTGTACAAACCTTTTCTATTTTGTCCGCATTAGTCCTGTCACAGAACTCAGCTCTTTTGATAAGTTTAGAATCCTTTCTAGAGATTGAGAATCTTAGTGAGGAGTTACATTAAGGCATGTCAGTAGCTTCCTATCCTGTCATCTCTGCTCGCCTCCCCACCCTCTCTCTGGATTGCCACAATAAGACTATGGTGCATCGTTGTTTTTTGTTTGTTTTTCTGAGATAAGGTCTCCCTCTTGCCCAGGCTGGAGTGCAGTAGTGTGATCACAGCTCACTGCAGCCTCCATCTCCTGAGCTCAAGCAATCCTCCTACCTCAGCCACCTCAGTGGCTGGGACCACAGATGTGTGCCACCGCACCTGGCTATTTATTTTTGTTAGAGATGGGGGTCTCACTGTCAGGCCTCTGAGCCCAACCTAAGCCATCGTAACCCCTGTGACTTGCACGTATACACCCAGATGGCCTGGAGCAACTGAAAAACCACAAAAGAAGTGAAACAGCCAGTTCCTGCCTTAACTGATGACATTCCACCATTGTGATTTGTTCCTGCCTCACCTTAACTAATGAATCAACCTTGTGACAGTCCTCCCCTGGACAATGAGTCTCAGGAGCTCCCCACGGAGCACCTTGTGACCCCCGCCCCTGCCCACAAGAGATAACCACCTTTAACTAATTTTCCACTACCTACCCAAATCCTATAAAACTGCCCCACCCCTATCTCCCTTTGCTGACTCTCTTTTTGGACTCAGCCCACTTGCACCCAAGTGAAAATAAACAGCCTTGTTGCTTACACAAAGCCTGGTTAGGTCGTCTCTTCACACGGATGTGCGTAACATTTGATGCCGAAGAACCCGGGACGGGGGACTCCTTTGGGAGACTGGCCCCCTGTCCTTGCCCTCACTCCATGAGGAGATCCACCTATGACCTCGGGTTCTCAGACCAGCCCAAGGAACATCTCACCAATTTCAAGTCAGGTAAGCAGTCTCCTCACTCTTCTCCAGCCTTTCTTGCTACCCTTCGATATCCCTATCCTTCCAATTCCAGTTCTTTTTCCTCTCTAGTAGAGACAAAGGAGACACATTTTATCCGTGAACTCAAAAACTCTGACGTTGGTCATGGATTTGGGAAGACAGTCTTCCCTTGGTGTCTGATCATAGCGGGGACGCCTGCCTTGATCATTCACCCACACTCCCTTGGTGGCAGGTCAATTGCAGGGACGCCTGCTTTGACTGCTCACTCACATTACAGCCCAGGACTCAGTCAGGGATGCCTACTGGAAGCCTGGTAGGTGCCCACCTCCATTTCTCCGTGTCTCTACCTTCCTCTTTAAACTTACCTTCTCCATTATGGGCAACCTTCCACCATCCATTCCTCCCTCTTCCCCCTTAGCCTGTGTTCTTAAAAACTTAAAACCCCTTCAACTAACACCTGACCTAAAACCTAAACATCTTAGTTTCTTCTGTAATACTGCTTGACCCCAATACAAACTTGACAATAGTTCCAAGTGGCCAGAGAATGGCACTTTCGATTTGTCTATCCTACAAGACCTAGATAATTTTTGTCAAAAATTGGGCAAATGGTCTGAGGTGCCTTACTTCCAGGCCTTTTTTACACTTCACTCCCTCCCTAGTCTCTGCTCCCAGTGCAACTTGTCCCAGATTTTCCTTCCGTTTCTCCCGTTTGTTCCTTCAGTCTCCATCCCAAGTTCAGAGTCCTCCAAATCCTCCTTTTCCACTGACCCCTCTGACCTCTCTCCTCTTCCCCTGGCTGCTCCTTGCCAGGCTGAGTTGGGTCCCAATTCTTCCACAGCCTCTGCTCCCCAACCCTATAACCCTTCTATTACACCCCTCCTCACACCTGGTCTGGCTTACAGTTTCGTTCCGCAACTAGCTCTCCTCCACCTGCCCAACAATTTTCTCTTAGAGAGGTGGGTGGAGCTGAAGTCATAGTCAGGGTACATGTGCCTTTTTCCCTATTGGACCTCTCCCAGATCAGTCAGTGTTGAGGCTCTTTCTCATCAGACCCCACTAAATATATACAGGAATTCCAATATTTAACTCAGTCCTACAATTTAACCTGGAGTGACTTAAATGTCATCCTGACTTCTACCCTCTCCCCAGATGAGCAAGAGAGCTTATACCCTAGCCCAATCTCACGCTGATGACTGCCTTCACAGTCAAAGTATAGCTTATTCCAGGCCTCCAAGAAGGCACCAGGGCATGTGAATGCCAAGAAGTCCCATGATATACTGCCTGCACACTGGATAAACATGAAATATGGTGGTGAAATTCAGTGTGAGTTTGAAAGCCTGAGAAACAGGGGAGCCAATGACATAACTCCCAATCCAAGGCTGGGGACCTGAGACCCAGGTGGCTGCTGCTCTGACTCCTGAAGTCTGAAGGCCTAAGCTTATTCCAGAAACATAAGGAGTTTTCAAAATTAGAAGCTCCATCAGTGCTTTTGGCTTCCCAGCCTAGTCTCCTGTCCAAAGGAAGAAAATGGATGTCCCAGCTCAAGAGAGAGAGAGAGAATTCTCCCTTCCTCTACCTTTTTACTCCACTCAGATGGGCCCTCAGTGAGTTGGATAATACCTGCTAACACTAGGATGGGTGAATCATTTTTACTCAGTATGCTGACCCAAATGCTAATCTCTGGGAATACTCTAAACACATACCCAGAAATGTTATACTAGCTACCTGGGTCTTCCTTAACCCAGTCAAGTTGACACATAAAATTAACCATTATACCATTCAAAGCCTGCCAGACACATCCTCTGACCCAGGTGCCCAGCTTGGGGGTGGAAGAGACCCAGTACAGGAAGTAGGTATTTTGAGAGCACATTCAAGGCAGACTTAGGAAACAAAATCCCAAAGGCAGCCAGAAGAATACTAATTTGAATCCTCCAAAAAGGTTATCTTCAAACTGGGTATTTATACCTGTGGATGTCCAAAAAATTTTCCAAGGAATATGTGAACATATTTAGCTTTAAGGGAATCGATGTCCAAATCCCAATCTTTACTTTCTGCATGTACTCTTTCCAAAAACTAATCTTCCTGAGAGGAGTAACGTCAGTAATACAGCATAATAGGACATTTCACACCTTGTTCCTCCATAGACACTGATAATACATGGTCCAAAAAGCTTTTATGAGAATTCTAGAAACTAGTGCCTGAGGCAAGCTCAAAATCAAGAACAGCTATATTAAAATAGGTAAGAAAAACCATTTTCATTTAACTTACAATAGCCCTTTCCCAAAGCCAGTACAGCTTGGTGCTTTCAGGAGTAAATGCCCAACTTGAAGCTTCTACCTTGAGAGGGAAGCAGAAGGGCAGAATGTGCGTCCAACATTCAGGCTTTTCAGGGGCTCCCTGAGGGACTGGTTTCTGTCTTGCCCGACATCGAGTGCTGATAAAGTAAAAAAAAAAAAAAAAAATTATATATGTATACACACACACACACACACACACACACACACACACACACACTCTGAATCCCTGGGGACTGCTGAGAACAAGAGACATCAACAGCTTGTTGTAGACCCTGAGAACTTGCAGTACGGTAGACAGACACTAGAGAGAGCAAGAGACTACAAGCTTCTGAAAAGACATCAGCAAACCTCTTGAATTGGGAAATTACAGGGATAAGCCCAAGAATACATATCTCCAGAAAAGGTTTGAGAGATCACTCTCGCAAACTGTTAGTTGAGCTGACTGTTTAAGGTTTTCCCCTTTATGAAGCCAATCCATTAAAACTGGAAGACATGGTCATTTTTTCAAATCCATAAACTCTTGCAAAAAATAACAAGACATATGATGATAGTGGGAAACATGGTCCAGAGGACCAAATATCTCAGAAATGGAACCCTAAAGAAACAGAGATCTATGAATTACCTGACAACGAATTCAAAATAATCATCTTAAAGAGGCTCAGTGGGCTACAAGAGAATCAGATAGACAAATGAAACCAGGAAGTGATGCATAAAAACCAGAATACCAACAAGGACGCAGAGGCCAGGTGCAGTGGCTCACGCCTGAAATTCCAGCACTCTGGGAGGCTAAGGCAGGAGGACTACCTGACCCCAGGTGTTTGAGACCAGCCTTGGAAATAGAGTGAGACCCTGTCTCTAAAAAGAAAAAAAAGGCCGGGCGTGGTGGCTCATGCCTGTAATCCCAGCACTTTGGGAGGCTGAGGTGGGTGGATCACGAGGTCAGGAGATCGAGACCATCCTGGCTAACACGGTGAAACCCCGTCTCCAGTAAAAATACAAAAAATTAGCCAGGCGAGGTGGCGGGCGCCTGTAGTCCCAGCTACGCGGGAGGCTGAAGCAGGAGAATGGCCTGAACCCCGGGGGGCGGAGCCTGCAGTGAGCCGAGATCGCGCCACTGCACTCCAGAGAGCAATACTCCGTCTTGGAAAAAAAAAAAAAAAAAAGAAAGAAAAAAAAGACAGAATCTGTTAAGAAAAAGACCAAATGGAAATTCTGGAGTTGAAAAAAACAGTAACTGAATTGAACAATTCACTAGAAGGGATCATAACAGATTTAACTGAGCAGAAGAAACAATCAGGAAATTTGAGACAGGTTATTTGAAATTACTGAGTCAGGGGAAACAAAATAAAAAAAGATGAAGAAAAGTTAAGAAAGCCTAAGGGACTTATGGGATACAATGTATGATCCAAAGAAGCCATCCCTGAGACACATAATAATCAAACTGTCAAAAGTCAAAGAGAGACTCTGAAGGCAGCAAGAGAAAAGTGACTCATGAAGTACAAGGGAGCTCTTATAAAATTATCAGCAGATTTCTCAGCAGAAACCTTACAGGACAGAAGGGAGTGGGATGATATATTCAGAGCACTGAAAGAAAAACTGCCAAGCAAGAATAATATTCAGGAAAATTGTCCTTCAGAAATGAAGGAGAAGATTTTTGGTTTCCAGTCCAGCATGTAAGGAGCTTAGAAGATAACACTCCATCTAGACAAGTTAAAAAGCTGAGCAACAACAACAAAACCAAACAAAAGCTGAACTCTTCTTAGATTTGTTAGAGGAATGAGACCACTAGGCAGATTGCTGCCGCCAAAATTGGAAAGACAGGAAAATACAGGCAGTCACAAATTACTGGAAATGCAATAGATGAGCAGAAGCCTCTACAGGAGGTTTGAAAATAGGAATAGGAAAACCTAAACTGTAACTTCCCCAATTTTTGGAGAACCAGCGTGGACAACTCAGAGAGTTAAAAACTCCACCAGGGGCCAGGCATGGTGGCTCACACCTGTAATCCCAACACTTTGGGAGGCTGAGGTGGGAGGATTGCTTGAGCTCAACAGTTTAAGACCAGGCTATGCAACATGGCAAGATCCCGTCTCTTTAGAAACTTTAAAAATTAGCTGGGTTTGGTAGTGCACTCCAGCAGTCCCACCTCCTCAGGAGGCTGAGGCAGGAGAATCACTTGAGCCCAGAGGGGTTGACGCTGCAGTGAGCCATGATCATGTCACTGCACTCCAGTCTGGGTGACAGAGCAAGACCCTGTCTCAAAAGAAAAAAAAACATTCCGGGGTATGGAGTTATGGAGATGCCCCAACACTTTTGTTATTTTTACCTCTCACAGCTCTACCAGATCCTCACAGTAAATCTCAGAGAAAAATCCCTTCATGCTTCTGGCAGAGGGAGGGGAAATAAACCATTTTGCAGTATGCCAGAGCATTCTGTTGTTTTTAAAAAGGTCTACCCTCAGGAGAAAGAATTTTGCCAGAGCCTAACCTACCCTGGGGAAGGGAAATACCCAACTCCAGCAGGCTGTAGTCTCCCACCTGGGGGAAAAAAAATACCAACTCCAGCTTCCTCTAGGCTTCCCTGTAGGAAAAGGGAGATATTCAACTTCAGTCTCCTCTAGCGGTGACTAAGGGGAAAAAACAAAAGCTGAGAATCACTGGTGAAGTTCACAGTCCAGACCCAAAGGCTCACCAAAAGACTGAGACCTAATAATAGAACTGTAGAACACTTCTCCTCCTGCAACACCACACTGCTACATTACTAAAGAGCTGTATCTTTTTTTTTTTTCCCAAGGCAGAGTGAGTCTCACTCTGTCGCCCAGGCCGAGTGCAATAGCACAATTATAGCTCGCTGTAGCCTCGAACTCCTGGGCTCAAGTGATCCTTCTGCTTGAGCCTCCCAAGTAGCTGGGACTACAGGCAGGCTCAGTTAAGGTTTTCTTGTTGTTTTTTCAGAGAGAGGTCTCACTCTGTTCCCCAGGCTCTAAAGGCCTATTTACCACAGTTCCATTTACCCAGTACAGAATGGCTTATTTTTTTCCAACAAAAAAATTAGAAGGCACACTAAAAGGCAAAAAACCACAGCTTGAACAAATAGTGCAAGCATCAGAACCAGACACAGACATGGCAGGGATGTTGGAATTCCCAGACTACTATCGTGTCCGAAATTGGTGGGCTCTTGGTCTCACTGACTTCAAGAATGAAGCCGTGAACCCTCGCGGTGACTGTTACCGTTCTTAAAAGTTGTGTGTCCAAAGTTTGTTTCTTCTGATGTTCAGACGTGTTCAGAGTTTCTTCCTTCTGGTGGGTTCGTGGTCTTGCTGGCTTCAGGAGTGAAGCTGCAGACCTTCATGGTGTTAAAGCTCATAAACGCAGTGCCGACCTAAAGAGTGAGCAGCAGCAACATTTTTGCAAAGAGCAAAAGAACAAACCCACCACACTGCACAAAACCACCCCAGCACGTTGCTGCTGCTAGCTTGGGCAGCCTGCTTTTATTCCCTTATCTGACCCCACCCACATCCTGCTGATTGGCCCATTTTACAGAGAGTTGATTGGTCCATTTTACAGAGAGCTGATTGGTCCGTTTTACAGAGAGCTGATTGGTCCGTTTTGACAGGGGGCTGACTGGTGCGTTTACAATCCCTGAGCTAGACACAGAGTGCTGATTGGTGTATTTACAATCCTCTAGCTAGAGGTAAAAGTTCTCCAAATTCCCACCAGATTAACTAGACACAGAGCACTGATTGGTGTATTTACAAACCTTGAGCTAGACACAGAGTGCTGATTGGTGTATTTACAATCCTTCAGCTAGACATAAAGTTTCTCAAAGTCCTCACCAGATTAGCTAGATACAGAGTGCTGATTGGTGCATCCACAAGCCCTGAACTTGACACAGAGTGCTGACTGGTGCACGTACAATCCTCCGGCTAGACATAAAAGTTCTCCAAGTCCCCATCCAACTCAGGAGCCCAGCTGGCTTCACCCAGTGGATCCCACGCCAGGGCTGGGTGCGGAGATGCCTGCCAGTCCCGTGCCATGCACCTGCACTCCTCAGCCCTTGCGCGGTAGATGGGACTGAGCACCGCGGAGCAGGGAGCGGTGCCCATCAGTGAGGCTGGGGCTGTGTGGGAGCCCACCACAACAGGGCTCAGGTATGGTGGGCTGCAGGTCCTGAACCCTGCCCTGCAGGGAGGCGGCTGAGGCCTGGTGAGAATTCAAGCACGGCCCGGGCCGGCAGTGCTGGGGGACCCAGCGCCCCCTCTGCAACTGCTGGCCCAGGTGCTAAGCCCCTCACCGCTCTGGGCCAGAGATGCCGGCCGGCCGCTGTGGCTGCTGGGCTTGGAGCCCACGCCCACCCGGAACTCGCGCTGGCCTGCTAGCGCCACGGGTAGCCCCGGTTCCCGCCGGCGACTCTCCCTGCACACCTCCCCTCAAGCAGAGGGAGCCGGCTTCAGCCTCGGCCAGCCCAGAGAGGGGCTCCCACAGTGCAGTGGTGGGCTGAAGGGCTCCTCAAGCATGGCCAGAGCAGATGCCAAGGCCGAGGAGGTGCTGAGAGCGAACGAGGGCTGCTAGCACATTGTCACCTCTCACTATGATTAATACGTTAAGAGCTCTAATGGAAAAAGTAGATAACATGCAAAAACAGATAGACAATTTAAAGAGAAAGATGAAAATTATAAGAAAGAATAAAAAAGAAATGATAGAGATAAGAAAAAAACCACTAACAAACGAAGAAAGCTTTCGATGGACTCATTAGTACACTGCACATGGCTGGAGAAAAAAGAACCTCTGAGCTTCAGGATATGTCAACAGAAACTTTGAAAACTGAAAGTGAAGAGAAAAAAGATGAGAAAAAATGAGAAAGAATATCTAATTACAAAAAGTATAATACAGGCATAATGAGAATACCTGAAAAAGAAAGAGAGAAAGGAACAACAGAAACATTTGAAGCAATAATGCCTGAGAATTTCACCAAATTAGTGCCAGACACCAAACCACAGATCAGGAAGCTCAGAAATCACCGAACAAAATAATGCCAAAAACAAACAAACAAATAAACTACACCTAGACATATAATATTCAAGCTGCAAAAAATTAAAGATGAAGAAAAAATTCTGAAAGAAGCCAGAGGAAAAAAAGCCACTTACCTATAGAAGAGCAAAAATAAGAATTATATCGAACTTCTCCTCAGAAATCAAGTAAGCAAGAAGATAATGGAGTGGAATACTTAGTGTTGAAAGAGAAAAAGCCAAAAACCTAGGATTCTATACACAATTTCAAAGCAATCAGATTAAAATAATAAAAATTATATCAGCAATTAATGAATTGAAAACAGGAAATCAATAGTGAAAATCAACATAACCAAAACCAGTTTCTTTGTAAAAATCAATAAAATCATAAGCTTCTAGCAAAGCTAAGAAAAAAAGAGAAAAGACGTGAATTACGAATATTGAAAATGAAAGAGAGGAGATCAATTCAAATCCCATGGATGTTAAAAGAATAATAAATGAATATTATGCACAACTCTATGCCCACAGATTTGACAACCTGGATGAAATGGACCAATTCCTTGAAAGACACAATCTGTTAAAACTCACACAAGAAGTAGACAATCTGAAACAGGCTTGCATCTGTTAAAGAAACAGAATCAATAAATAATAAACTCCTCAAACAAAAAGTACTAGGCTCAGATGGATCCACTAGTGAATTCAACCAAACATTTAAGAAAAAAATTATACCAATTTTCTAAACATCTTCCAGAAGATAGAAACAGCTCATTCTATGAGGCCAGCATTACCCTAATATTAAAACCAGACAAATACATTACAAGAAAACTACAAATAGATTTGTCAATTTAAAATAAATAAATAAATTTAAAAAGAAAACTACAGACCGATATCTCTCATGAACATAGATGCAAAAATTCTCAATAAAATATTAGCAAAGCAAACCCAATGATGCATTAAAAAAAATTATATACATGACCAAATGTGATTTATTCCAGGCATGCAAGCCTGGTTCAACATTAAAAACTCAATTGGCTGGGTGTGGTGGCTCACGCCTGTAATCCCAGCACTTTGGGAGGCCGAGACAGGCAGATCACCTGAGGTCAGGAGTTTGAGACCAGCCAGGCCAACATGGCCAAACCCTATCTCTACCAAAATACAAAAATTAGCTGGGTGTGGTGGTGGGCACCTGTAATCCCAGCTACTCAGGAGGCTGAGGCAGGAGAATTGCTTGAACGTAGGAGGCAGATGTTGCAGTGAGCTGAGATTGCCCCATTGCACTCCAGCCTGGGTGACAGAGAGAGAGTCTGTCTTAAAAACAAAACAAAACAAAAACAAAAACAAAACCTGAAAAAACAACCCTCAATTAATGTAATCTATATGTAATTACATCAAAGGGCTAAAGAAGAAAAATCAAAGGCCAGGCGTGGTGGCTCACACCTGTAATCCCAGCACTTCGGGAGGCTGAGGCGGGCAGATCACAAGGTCAGGAGATGGAGACCATCCTGGCTAACACGTTGAAACCCCGTCTCTACTAAAAATACAAAAAATTAGCCGGGCGTGTTGGCATGTGCCTGTAGTCCCAGCTACTTGGGAGGCTGAGGCAGGAGAATCGCTTGAACCTGGGAGGCAGAGGCTACAGTGAGCCGAGATCGCGCCACTGCACTCCAGCCTGGGTGATAGAGAGAGACTCCGTCTCAAAAAAAAAAAAAAAAAAAAGAAGAAAAGGAAGAGGGAAAAGGAGAAGGAGAAGAAGAGGAGGAAGAAAAATCACATGATCATATCAGTACCTACAGAAAAAGTATTTCACAGGGCTGGGCGTGGTGGCTCTCACCTGCAATCCCAGCACTTTGGGAGGCCGAGGCGGACGAATCACTTGAGGTCAGGAGTTCGAGACTAGCCTGGCCAACATGGTGAAACCCCATCTCTACTGAAAAACAAAAATTAGCTGGGTGTGGTGGTGCACACCTGTAATCCCAGCTACTCAGGAGGCTGAGGCAGGAGAATCACTTGAAGGGGGGAGGCGGAGGTGGAGGGGGGCGGATTTCCCCCCTCCACTCCAGCCTGGGTAACAGAGTGAGAGTCCGTCTCAAAAAAAAAAAAAAGAAAGAAAGAAAAAGTATTTCACAAAATCCAACATTCGTTCCTGATAAAAACTCTCAGGAAACTAGAAATAGAGGGAAACTTCCTCAACTTGATTAAAGAATGTTTACAAAAAACCTACAGCTAAATATTATACTTAATGGTGAAAAATGTGAAGCATTATTGTTGCTAAGACCAGGAACAAGGCAAGGATGTCCTCTTCACTATTCCTTTCCAACACTGTATTGGAAGTCTTAGCTTATGCAACAAGACAACAAAATGAAATAAAAGGTATACTGATTGGTAAGGATGAAATTAAACTGTTGTTGTTGGCTGATGACATGATCGTCTATATAGAAAATCCAGAAGTATCTACAAAATAACCCCTGGAACTAATAAGCAATTAATTATAGCAACATTGCAGGATACAAGGTTAATATACAAAAGTCATTTGCTTTCCTATATGCCAGCAATGAACAAGTGGAAATTAAAACATACTACCCCCCATATTGAAATACTTATGTATAAATCTAATAATATATATACAAAATCTCCTATTTTGTGGATATGGATATAGTAACACTGTGGTATTGTTTGAATATATAAAGAAGAGTAATGTAAGAGTTTTATTGTAAAATGACAATATCGGCCTGACGCGGTGGCTCATGCCAGTAATCCCAGCACCTTGGGAGGCCGAGGCAGGTGGATCATTTGAGGTCAGGAGTTCGAGACCAGCTGACAGTATGATGAAACCCCGTCTCTACTAAAAGAAATTGCAAAAATTAGCCAGGCATGGTGGCAGGCACCTGTAATCCCAGCTACTCAGGATGCTGAGGCAGGGGAACTGCTTGAACCCAGGAGGTGGAGGTTGCAGTGAGTCGAGAGCATGCCACTGCACTCCAGCCTGGGGACAGAGAGAGACAGCATCTCAAAAAATAATAAAATAAAATAAAATAAAATGACAATATCACATATCAGAAATTAAATCTCCTGCAAATATTTGAATTTAAGAAGACAAATTTGTAACTTCAATCTAAAAATAAGCGAAGAGATAGTTTTTCAAATTCTTTTTTTTTTTTTTTTTGAGACAGGGTCTTGCTTTGTCTCCCAGGCTGGAGTACAGTGGTGTGATCATAGTTCACGCATTGCAACCTCGACCTCCTGGCCTCAAGCAATCCTCCCACCTCAGCCTCCTGAGTAGCTGGGACTATGGGCATGCACCACCACACTCAACTAACTCTTGTATTTTTTGTAGAGACAGGGTTTTGCCATGTTGTCCAGGCTAGTGTCAAACTCCTGAGCCCAAGTGATCCACCCGCCTTGGTCTCCCAAAGTGCTGAGATTACAGGTGTGAACCACCAGGCCTGGCCTCAAAATTCTTTTAGGAAGTATGTGAGCAAAAAAATTTGAAGACAACTACTCTAGAAGAAAGACAGAGATGTGGAATTCGTTTTGAGACAGTGGCGGAAGATGGAAAAACTGATATCCTAGGTTAGGGTCAAAACCACCCTCCTCTTGAACCGTAATTCAAAATCAAGCTCTTTGTCCATGACAATTGTGAGGCACTGGGATCCAGTCCTTTATGAGGAGAATAGGACAAAAACAGTGAGTCCGAAAAGAAAGGAAATCCATTACCACTTAATAAACACGCTTAAGTCTTCTCACCCATTGCTTCATGCAAACGTGTATGGAATAACTTTTGCAAGAGATTGCACATTTTAAGGGGAAATTTGTGATTCCCCCGCTCCCTGATAAATACTGGGTAAAGGAAAGCCCAATTAAATTGACAGGTCCTTACCAGCTGTCATTTCAAAGCATTAGTCAAGGCCTTTGACAAGCAAAGTGGGGACTGGGCAAGCTGGTTGGAGTTTGGGCCCAAAGCCTGAGCTGGGAAAGAGGCCAAGGGATGACAGGAGCAAAACTCCGTCTCAAAAAAAAAAAGAATATAATATAAAAGATCTCTGGGGGCCAGGCATGGTCGCTCATGCCCGTAATCCCAACACTTTGGGAGGCCGAGACGAGTGGATCATGAGGTCAGGAGTTCAAGACCAGCCTGGCCAACATGGTGAAACCCTGTCTCTACTAAAAATACAAAAATTAGCCGGGTGTGGTGGTGGGGGCCTGTAATCCCAGTTACTTGGGAGGCTTAGGCAGAGAACTGCTTGAACCCGGGAGGTGGAGGTTGCAGTGAGCCGAGATCGTGCCACTGCACTCCAGCCTGGGTGACAGAGGGAGACTCTGCGTCAAAAAAAAGAAAAAAGAAAGCAAGAAAACAAAAGATCCCTGGGAATTCACGGAAACCTTGGGGGTGATTACCGGACTTTCCGAAACATTTAGAAGAGGGAAGATAATGTAACTCCAGCTGACATCTGCATTACAATATATATTATCTTATTTCATTTTAATATTACAACAGGAAAGAAACAGAAGATCAGAAAGGTGAAGTGACTTGTCCAAGATTATTCAGCTAAATAGCAGTGCAGGAATCTTAAATCAGCTATTTCTGACTCCAGAAACCATATTTTTTCCAAGACCCAGGATAACTGAGAAGAAAACTTGGCAACAAGTGTGTACTCAGTTAGGTAATGGTTCAAAGAATTGAGCAAATGCTTCATAGAGAAAGGGACAGCTAATTTGGTATTCTGATATCAGATAATCTCATGGAGAGACCAAAGGCAGACCAGGAGAAAGGGGATTGAACAAAAAGTGTTAGGGTGAGGAGCTGTCCTGGGAACATAGAGTACATCAGCTTCGCTGGAGGTTAGGGTGTGGAAGGAGTGTATTGGAAGGTAAGGTCTGCAAAGGCCAGAATGTGGCTAAGGAATTTGGGCTTTATCATGAGAAAGTGGGGAGTATTAACCCATTGAATAATGTGGTCAGAACACATTTTTAGGAAGATCATTTGGGAAGCTAGGGTCAGGGTTACCAGATGGATTTGTCGTAGTAGGACCAGTCAAGGGTTCCCTCCAAAGCGATGTAGTATCTCTGAAACCCTGAAAGCGTGAGGTTAAACCCTGCCCTGATCAAAATGTTCACAAAATAGCCACTAGTTGGCAGGAATGTGCCAATGAATGGATGAGCCAGACTCCCAACTAGCAGCTTCCCTTCTCTCACTCCAAGAGCTGTGGTGGGGTATGATCACCTAGTGGATAACAGGAGTAGGTGGGAGGGCAATCTCTTCGGAGGAAACTTCAAAGGCCCAGAGGAGAAGGAGAATGTGATCAGAGAACACAGTGGATGGATGGCTGGAGGATAGGGTTGGGGGTGAGTGGGGGCAGTGGTGAGGGAGAGAGCTTGATCATGAATGACTTGAATTTTCAGGTTAAGAAACACAGACATTAATTATCCTGAGAGAAATGAGGAACCCAGGAAGGTTTTTAAGTAGGAGAGAGGCATAACTAGATTTGAATTTTAGGAAGATCATCGATTGCAGTGTGGAGAATGAGGAGGAAGCAGGAAGCACAGAGATCAGTGAGAAGGCAGTTGCAGTGATCCTGGGAGAGGTGATGAGTGGCCAGCACTAGGCCCAGCAATTGTAATAGACAGACGGACCAGAATTGTAGGAGACTTATGAAATAAAAATCACAGAATGAAAAAGGGGTCATTAAAAATGTAGTTGACAGAAGAGAATGATATCCTTTCCCCATTATTAAATACATCCTGAATTGTCAGATCGTCTACCTAAAATTGCACTGGAAGAACTCAGATTTCAGAACTTCTTGGCTTCTAAATTCTACTTCATTCATTCAATAATCCTGACCAGAGTCTGTGGTGGGAAGTGGGGACCAAGGAATGGCTCAGTCCTGTTCCTGCGGCAGCTGCCCTCCCCCCAGCCCCGCCCCCACCCCGCCCCCGCCCCGCCCCGCCCCGCCCCGCCCTCGCCCCCAGTGTGGCGGAAAGACAGTCAACTCCGGTACAGCGTGCTTTGATGGAGGAAATACAAGCCGATGTAGTGTTCCCGGGAAAACTTGATCCAGAAGGCTTCCAGGGAGAGATTTTGCGCCTAAGATTTCAAATGAAAGATCTCATAACACTGTCAGTGAAACAACTAAGCACTGCTGGGAAAAGATGGTCTGGAGAACAGTCCCGTTACCTATTTACCTCTTTTCGTCAGAAACCGTAGACGTCACCTTATGCGGGATAGGAACTCGGGTGAGCTACGTCCCCAGGGTGCCCACCGATACACAAGTCTCCGTCACCCCCTCCAGAGTAAACAACCTCGCCTGGCAAGCGGGCGCCCAGGTCGTCCCTAAGTGCCAGCACCTGGAACCGCCAGGGTGTGATTGGTGGAGTCTTGGAGCCCGCCCCTCATCGGGCCCAACAATGCGTCTCTGATTGGTGGAGACGCCACCTGGCCCCGCCCATCCCTAATCGTGTGCGTGCGCCGCCGGTGGCCGGGCTTAGGGGACCGCTGTGAGGTCTGGAGAGGATGCGCCAGCGACCCCGGCAGTACGCGGCCGAACCTTGACCCCAAATCTTCTTCTCCGGGGTGGATTGCGGCCCGTAAAGGAAAGGCGTCAGGGGACCGGCCGGCAGCTGTGCAGTCGCGGCACTCTGAGCCACGCTGAGGGCGGGCCGGGTTCCCTGCGCCTGCGCTGACATTTTGCAGTTTGGGAAATGGCGGTGCTCGGGGACGTGGATACTGACCCAGGGCGGGAGGGAGCTGCGAGTGGATTGTCGGGCCTTTTCAGACCGGGGTCTGAACCTCCGGGCCGGGGCGGGGCTGGGGTGCTGCCTGGCTCTACCAACGTTCGGGGCCCTCGGTGTGAATGAGCTCCGCGCGCCATCCGCCTTGTAGTCCTCGCGTCCGGCCACCGGCGCGGGGCTCCCACCCATCCTCACCCCACCCCACCCCACCCCGTCTGTTTCCTTTCTGGTCCAGTGGGGACAGCCCTGAGTAAGCAGCGTCGTAGGAGTAAGATACCCGAGTGGCAGCCCTAACAGCCTGGGCCCCGGCCTCTCCTTCTCGCCCTGCCCCCGCATCCCCTCCCGCACGGGGAGCCGGTTAACTCCTTTCAACAGAAGTCTTTTGGGAGCACACGATAAGGCTTCCTTTGACCTGGCCTCAGCCCTTCATCAGTTAACCGCCCTGTCCCCAGGCTCAGGCAGGGCACATTCTTCACAACCTGCTCTTCTTTGTGAGATGCAGATGGATGTCCTCATAGATTCTTTATACCTAATGGTAATACATACAGGTATTTCCACTTGCTAAGTACCAGTTTTCCCTTCTCACAGCCTTCTTACAACCCCTCTTCATGTCAGGGAGACAAAAGCCTGCCTGTAGTTACGAAAACAAACTTCTCCCAGATTTTGTCAGCTGAGCCTCTAGAGACAAATATCTTTGGTGTTTTATTTCCTCAAGTATTTTCTGAGTGCCTGCTGTGCATCAAGCACTGTATTGAATAGTGCTGAGGACCCACAGGAACCAAATCGGCATCTTCTCATGAAATTCAGACTAGTGGCAGAAAACTGGACTTGTGATGAAGGAGCAGATGAAGTGCTCTGGAAATTCAGGGGTGAAGGAGGAGGATGAGCTGTCTTTAGAGATGAAGCAGTCGTATATAGAAGAACCAGAGGGGGCAATTCCAAATGAAATGAACACAGGGCAGCTTGACAGCTCACTGGGCCCATACAAAGAACGTGGTTCATTTTGTGTGTGGGGGGAGGGGTGCAGGAGGTGGGTGGAGTTAATGGAGTAGGGGTTGTATAGTACCATTGTTAAAAGCGGGGGTTTTAGCTTATTCACTGTGCGACTTCAGGCACATAACCTCTTTGAGCCTGTCAAATAAAGGTATAGTATTTACTTCACATTCAAAATAATGCATTTCAAGCCTGAGCATCACGGTTGGCACAAAACTGCTGTTTTTTTGAACACCAACTATCAAATATGTGATAGAAATGCCTTGAATGTCAAGATAAAGAATGTATATATTCTCTAGGTAACAGGGATCAAACAGATTTTTGAGCAACAGAGGACACTGATGAGAGGTACGTGTAAGGGACTGGATCCTGAGTCAAAGTCTAAGCCGTTGCAGTGGTTGCAACCCCACTTACTTCTGTCTCACTCCCATCCAAACCTCCCTACCCTCAATCCACAAGCATTTCAAAACCATGTTTCTAAAAACCAGCCATTTATATCTGTTTAGGTAAGTAACAGGAGTGAGGTGGTGTATTTACAAGTTGGCTTGTCCAGATATACTATAACTTAGTGTCTGTATTTAATATTGACAACCAAAAATATATATAAATATCTTGCATCTATACACAACAGGGCAGGAGTCTCCGTGTCTTCTTGAGCAGTGAGTTTGCAGGCTCCCACAGGCCCTCTTCTCATGGTGATAGTGTGGCCCTCAGTGCAAAGGAGACTAGAACCCGGCAGCCCAGACTGGCCCTTCCCCTCTCCTCCCTGCACTCCAGTGCTCCCAACTGGTCTCAGGTAAGGAAAGATTAATTTGAGTGGTTGGGTAGGAAGAGATGGGAATGGGCAAATCCTAATGGAGCCTGACCCCTAGAGTGAGGAGATCCAGGCCAGCAGAAGGGGTGGCCATAGCCACCTCCTGGGATAGAAGCTTTGTAGTTCATAGTTCGATTAGTGTGTCCTTAGGACATAGGTCCAGCCCTACAGATTAGCTTGGTGAAGAAGGCAAGTGTCTGGACAGGGCTTAGTCTCCACCCTCAGGCATGGAGCCATTCAGGGTGAAGCCTGGGATGTGGGTACAGGAGACTCAGGCTGATATAAAAATAACAAAATCAGTAATAAAAAAATTATAAAACCTGTTGCTTGTCTGAATAGATTTGAGCAACAGTCTTGCTTTTGTTAAAATCCTGGAGCCGTTAAGTCCTGAATATTCTTCTGGACATCATTGCTGGCTGGAGAAAGGAGCCCCAGGCCCGGCTCGGCTGACATCTGTCAAGTTTGGAAGTCTCATCCAGCTGCCTGTGCTCCTGAGAGATCCTTAGGGCTGCTGGGAGCAGGCCGGGCTGGTGGTCTGGGGCGCCTCACACTTGGGAATCAGCCCCCAGGGGATGGAACAGCTCCTCGGGTGTCTTGTCACTTTGGCTGGCTCCCCCCTGCCGGAAGCCGGAAGCGATCTCATCGAAGGTCCGGCCTTTAGTCTCAGGAACTTTGAAGTAGGTGAAGATGAAGAACAGAACCAGGAGCACAGTGAAGATGATGAAGACGTAGGGACCACACAGTTGCTGAAAGACACACAGACACGCTTGGTTGGAGTCATGACCCTACATCCTGGCTGTAGGACTTTTGATAAGTCACTTTACCTTTGGGCCTTTGAGCTGAAAAGGGAACATCCGCCTACCCAGGGATGCTATCATAATTAAATGAGACCACGCTTGTACCTAGAATGTAACAGGCTCCAGGAGCACCATTCAAGGCTAAGAGGAGAACCCTGGAGTTGAGGTCAGCATTCTTGGTCATGTGACCTGGGCTTCCCACCCTCAGTTTCCTCCTCAGCATGATTCCTAATGAGAATGCTGGGCCAGCACTTTGCACAGCACTGTGGGGTCACGCGTGCAGGCGAGAAATGGTGATTATGGACACAGTGGGGGTTCTCACCTCCACATACTGGAAGCACATGCCCACAATGAAATTTGAGGTCCAGTTAGAGAAGCCTGCAACGGCAATGGCAGCTGGACGTGGACCCTGGCTGAAGAGTTCAGCCACGATGAACCATGGGATGGGGCCAGGACCCACTTCAAAGAAGGCCACAAAGCCAAAGATGGCCACGATGCTCAGATAGGACATCCAGGGTAGCTGCTCCTGTTGAGGATGATGGAGAGGGGGAAAAGTTAGACTGGGTTGTGATGGATCCTCAGGGGAAACAGAAGCTACAGAGGCCAGAGCAGAGCTAGGCCAGAAGGCAGGAAGCCTGGGGATGGTCCTGGATTTGTTGTGTATCCAGCGTTGGGCCTAAAATGATTTAAGTCCTGCAGGGTGGCTGCAAGTGTTGAGTCCACCCCCTGGGAGTGGTAATGTGGTGTGCATGTGGATGGTGCTAAGAGGCCCCGTGGTCCCGTCTGTGCCTGCAGCACAGTCCGCCTGTGGCAGGATGCAGAAGAACATTTCTGGGGGTGGGGTGGATTCAGGTTCTAAGGCGTGTGAGGTGCCCAGCTCAGGCTGGCATAGAGTAAGCGCTAAGCATACGGTTCTGCATATAACCATTCTCCTTGAGGAGACCAGGGTAGAAAAGTTATGGGCTTTCCACTTGCTGCCTGTCTGGCCTCTCGGCAACCACCAAACTTTCCAAGCCCAGGTTGAGCTGTAAAAGGACAGTCATGGTGCTTTCCTTGCCAGAGGCTGAATAAACAAGTGCCTGTGTGTGAGTGCCAGGCACAGGGTTGGCACAGCGGTCACAGTCACAGGCTTGGGACTGAGGTTGATTCCTGGCTTCATCCTTTATCTGACAAGTTACTAACCTCACTGGGACTTAAGCTTCCTCCCCCATAAAATGGGAAGAACTGAATTACACCTCCAGTCGTGTGAACTGCATGAGGCAAGGTGTGTTTCTGCACCTCTGTGGGGAGGATAGCACTACTTCCCGGGGTTGCTGTGAAGATGAATTGAGGCTACAGATGAAGATTGGAAAGGGTTAATATTAGGCAAAGCAATTCCTTAAGGAGGTGAGAGTTTGGGGTCTGGGACCAGAGGTGCTGCGCTGAGAATCCATCAAGCAGGGAGGAGCAAGTTCAAGAGAGGATATGTGTGGTTTGGAAGGAGACAACTTCAGGAGCCAGAAGGTCGGACCCACAGCCAGGGAGAGCACAGCCACCAACAGGCCTGCCAGCCTGGGGCTGAGACAGGCATTTTGGGATCTGAAGCCCAGGCAAACTCTCCCGCATCCCTCACTCTCCAGAACCTAGCAACTCACCAGCAGTGCCAGCGCGATGGTCATGAGTATGGCACAACCCGCCATGCCAGCCAGGCCTATGAGGTGCAGGGTCCGCCGGCCTGCTCGCTCCACCACAAACAGCTGTGGGCAGAGACAGTGTCAGTGCCACCCCTGCCTGCTGCCCTTCTGAACCCATCCACCCAGAGGCCTTGCCTCAAGAGCTGAGAAAGTCACAGGGCACTGCAAAGACCAGTGGAGAAGATGGCACTACCTCCTCCCTGGGGTTTGGCTGGGGGGGCCAGTAAGCAAAGACTCACCGACACGACAGTGAAGGCCGTGTTGACGATGCCGGAGCCAATGGTGGCATACACAGGCTGCTGCACCCCCGCCTTCTCGAAGATGCTCGTGGAGTAATAGAAGACCTGCCAGACAAGAGCAACTGTTGGGGCCTACCTGGACACTGTGGCCCTTCCCTGCCTCTGTAGCAGTGGATGTGGGACCCAGGATGAGTAAAGAATGAAGGGGACAAATACTCAGGCAGAAGGACACTGCACTGCAGTGACCTTACGGGCTTGGGGTCTAAAGGGAAGCTTCTCCCTCGGCAGAGGCGTATCTGTTGTTTCAAGTTTGGGACTTGTTCACCATGCACACTTGACCAGGGGGCTTGGCTCAGGCACAGGAAGGGTGGGTGGGGGCACTCACAGCGTTGATGCCGGACAGCTGCTGGGACAGCTGCAGCACCACAGCGATGAGGATGGGCTGGCGGTAGGCGGGGGAGCGGAACAGCTCCAGGATGGTGACCTTCTTCTCCCGCATCATCTGCCGACTCTCTTCCTTCATCTCCTGCAGGTCATGGGTCACGTCAGCCGTCCCGCGCAGCTTCTTCAGCACTGGGGGGACCGGAGGGAAGGTGGGGGTGGCTCAGAGTGGGAAGAAGGCCGGGGCTCAGGGAGTGGGGAGGAGGGCAGGGCCCTGCCCGTACCACTCTTGGCCCGGTTCTCCTCGTTGCGGTTGATGAGCAGGAAGCGGGGACTCTCGGGGCAGAAGGGCAGCACGATGCACTGCAGCAGGGCCGGGACGAATATGATGCTCAGCAGCAGGGGCCACAGGTCCTCGTTGCCCATGATGGAGTCCAGGCCGAACACCTGGGGGAAGCAGGGGCCGTGAGCGCCTCTGCCCTGACCCCCCTTCCCACCCCGTCCTGCCAGAGTGGCCTTCCCTACTTTGTGTCAGCTGCTGCTTCAGGGAAGGGCCCCAGTTCTAGAGGCTCTGCCACTAGCATGAGCCCTGTTTCTCAGTTTCCTCATTGGTCACATGGGAAAAGTAGGACCTACCCCAGTGTTGCTGGGAGGACAAATGACAAGGCCACAGATGTGTCCAGCACAGAGAATGGGGGCTGCTACTCTGCCACAGGAGGGTTTTGGGGACAGGGAAGGGGAAGCCTCCTGGAGAGAGGGTACTGTGCATAACAGCCTGCGGCATGTTGGGGGAAGGCAGGCCCTGTGGTTGGAGGCCTAGAGTGAGAAGAAGGGAATTGAGAAGAGTCAAGTCATCTTGCTCTCAACTGGGAGGCCATGGTGCTGTGTTCCCTGGACCTGTGTACCATAGTTGTCCCCTGCAGGGCTGTGGTGGCTGGGTGGAAGAGAAACTCTGCCCTGCTGGGCACAGATCCGAGAGCCACTGAAGCTGTGGGCAGGGGCCGTGCCGGGCAGGTAGATCCTGCCCCAGCTTACCTGGGCGATGAGGATGCCAACGACGATGCCCAGCTGATGCAGGGTGCCCAGGGCCCCACGAAGGGCTGTGGGTGACACTTCACCGACATACATGGGCACGAAGCCTGTGGTCAGGCCGCAGTACACACCGATGATGAAGCGGCCCAGGATCAGCATCTCAAAGGACTTGCCCAGTTTCGAGAAGCCCATGAGCACGGCGGACACAAAGGCCAGCAGGTTCATCATCAGCATGGAATTCCGCCTGGGGATGGGATCACAGGTCAGGCCGGTGCCCACATTCCTTGGGCTCCCAGGGGCTGGGTCAGAGGTAATGCCCTGGAAGAGGCAGGTAAGTCTCCCCCACTTCCCACCCCATCTGGGACTCCCTGGGCAGGAGGGCATGGGCCCTCCAAGGGCAGTGCCAGGACCTCTCCTACTTACCGGCCAAAGCGGTTAACGAAAAGGCCCACAGAGAAGGAGCCAATCATGCCCCCAACGGAAAAGATGGCCACCGACAGGGACCAGAGCGTGGTGAGCGTGGTGGGCAGGATGCTCTCCCCGTAGCGGTGGACCCATGTCTGGTTGTAGAACTCCTCGATCACCTGCAGGGGGAGATGCAGCCTGGGTGAGCAAGCCAGGGGCTAGGACTGAGTCTTCCTTTTCCTTTCCCCTTGCACCCCTCCCTAAGAGAGGGCCGGGGCCTGGCTCTGCCACAGATTCACTGCATGCTCTTGAGCCAAGTCCCTCTATTTCTGTGGGCCTCAGTTTGCCCAGGCGAGAAACAAGGCGTTGAAGTTCATCTGAGAGCCCCGCCAACTCTCCCACTTCCCCTAACGTGGTTTCCAGTGCCCTGTGGTTTCACAGGCTCAGTGTGACTTGCTGGGATGATGGCAAGTGATCAATGGTGGAAGTTCAGGCATAGAACAGAGAGGTACAAGACCAAGTGTGGTGGCTCATGACCGTAATCCCAGCACTTTGGGAGATCAAGGCAAGCAGATCACTGGAGGTCAGGAGTTGGAGACCAGCCAGACCAACATGGTGAAACCCTATCTCTACTAAAAATAAAAAAAAATTAGCTGGACGTGGTGGTGCAAGCATGTAATCCCAGCTACGCGGGCGGCTGAGGCAGGAGAATTGCTTAAATCCAGGACACGGAGTTTGCAGTGAGCCAAGACTGCGCCACTGCACTTCAGCCTGAGTGACAGAGTGAGACTCTATGTCTCAAAAAAAAAAAAAAAGAGAGATTCAGAAGGAAAAGGGTCTTCCCACTTGCCCCTTTTCTCCTTTCTCAAAGCCCCAAGGGCCATCTCCTGCCACCAGGCCCTCTCCCCAACCCCTTGCTGGGGAGGAAGCAGGGTTTGACAGACAGGTTCCGCCATCCAAGAAGTACAGACTCCCTGACTGCACTGAGGGCCTGGTGTGACAAACTCACACATGTCACCCTTCAGAAGTGCTTGAAAGACTCACACTGTGGCTTTCTGTTCCCCAGGCCTAGCTCCCTTGTGTCTGGCCTGCGAGCACCCCCTTGAAGGACCCACGGCCTCCTCCCCTCTCCCAAGGGCCCAGCTAGGAGGTATGGGGAAAGGCTCCACACAAGGAAGCAGTTCCAGGAACTGGAAACGCCTGTCCTAGGACAGCCCTGCCCACCAGCCCTGCCCCCACCCTGGCCAGCTGCCACGGATGTGGTAGGCAGGAAGCACCGGTTCTGCCTGAGCACACTCACCGCACTCTCAGTGCCATGGGACTGGCCAGACCCACCCAGCCACACGTATAGCAGAGTGCAGGCCTAGTTACCCAGAAACGGCTTCTTGTGCACGTATACCATCACACACACATACCTGTGCTCACAGAATCTGAATATTCCTGCTTCAGCCAGTCACAAACTCACATGCCCCTCATCCCCTACCACTTACCGCTCAAACTCAATTCCGTGTGAACCCAACCCATCCCAACACCCCTCCATGTGTGTGCGTGCTGCAAGTTCATGCACACACAGCGGTATGCAGCCTCTGCAGCCTCCATCACTGCTGTTGGCCCTCCCTATCCCTTCCAACCCACTGAGGTCTAGCAGAAGAGGAAGGTGTGGGCGGGCACACTTGCCAAACCAGGGCCTGCAGTCCCAGAAATGCCCACCTATTCGAATATGCTGGGCCTGCCTCCTGGTGCCTTCCTTCCCGTTGCTGACTCTAGCCATCTTTTTCCCTGCGCTGTCACAACCTGTCCCAAGTCAGCAGGCATCTGATGGAGGCCAGGCTCCAAGGGACGAGGATAGTTGGTAGGGCAGAGGCAAGCCCTAAGGATCTGCTTGTCCGTTCCAAGGACGCCAGGCAGGGCAGTGAATAGAAACCTGAACTCTGAATCTGGACACAACTAAATTCAGGTCCTAGCTCCACCCCTTATTTCCAGTGTGACCATGAGCAAGTTATTTCATCTGTGAGTTTCCATGGCCCCATTTCTAAAGTGCAGACATTAGCAGTAGCTGCTTCACAGTGCTGCAGGGAATCAGTGAAACAGTGCTTGGTGTCATCATCCCTAAAATCACCCCCACTGCACACTGGTGGCCTGAAGGCGGTGCAGACCACTAACAGAGTCTCCCCAAGCCTTCAACCCGTAACTCCTGCCAGGTCTCAATCCAATCTCCTTACCTACCACACCTTTGCGCTACACACCATTTCCCACCCCCTACGCCTTTGAGATGCTACGACTCCTGCCTGGAAGGTACCCCTGGCCTTACTGCTGAAACCTTTCGAGATCCAGGTTTCCCTGACTCCAGGCGTTTGTCTTCCCTGAGGAAGACATTGATTCACACCATGGTCTGTCCCAGAGCCAGTGCCAGGGATACCTGGTGAGTACATGGAGGAATCAATGAACCAAAGTTGTTAGGCTCTCCTCTTAGAAGCCCTTCATTCTGCTGGGGGCAGACAGAAGGCAGATTTTGACAAAAACACAGAGCAACAAAACGCAAAGTGTGCTTCTATGGACGAAACTAACCCCAGAGGAGGACTGCGGGAACGGTAATGCCCCGTTTATCAGGCTCCACCAAGAACAGGCTGCTCTGGATGCGGATGGATATGGGAACTGTCCAGATAAATGGCGCTTGCCCTTCTGAGGGTCCAACCTTTCCTGACCCATTATGGGGTGAAAATGTGAAGAGATTTCACTTTGCTCTCCTGAGCAACCAGACCTACAAGCAGGGCTGCAGGGCAACGGTGTCTGCCTTTGGGGCTCTCTCCAGGGGCAAGGAGAGGTGTTTGTCCCTGTGCAGACTGGCTCTTGATGGCTAAACTTCTGCATTCCATAGTTCTAAGGAATTCCCCCCACCCTCTGTGGTTCAGAGGCTTGTCTTGTACAACTCTCCACACCTCTTTTGAAATTTGCCAAGAAGTCAGCAAATGGAATTTGTTTGAATTGTATACAAAGAAAGAGTAAATAGGTGCTAAGTAAGGCCTGAAACTACCTAAATAAGCTTGAAGATCTCTTGAGATGTTGGGGCAACTGATAAGAGGGCTGTGTGGAAGTGAGGTGTGACCAGAGCTCCACCCTGAGTTACGTCTCCTGCCTGTGGTCACACAGTCAGAGGGACCCAACCTTGTCCAGGGCTGGCTCCTGGATGCTGCCTAGCTGCTCGGTTACTCAGACCACTTTATGGGGTGGAGGAAGGGTGAGCAGCCAGCCCTCTGCATGTTAACCTTGGCCTAGACTCATCCTCTCCAGCCCACAGCAGCACTTCCTGGTCAAGCTGAGGCTGGGGAGTGGGTTTCTGCCTCTTGATGCCTGAGATTTCTGGGAAGAAGCCACGCCTGGTTTTCCAATTCCTACTGCTGGTTCCGGTGCTCTGTGCCCTCTCCTCTCTGGGGATTCATATGGGGTTCCACACTGACTCTTGGCCCAGGAAAGGCAGGGGGATGCTGGAGAATGAGAAGAACCCTACATGGGGAAAAGCTCTGGGGTCACATCCTCCCTAGAAGTGTCTGGGTGCACCTCAGGAAAGAAGAGTCTACTTAGTATGCCCTGACAGGATCCCACAGGCCCTATCCCGCTGGCTCCCAGCAGCCTCCACAACCCTGGGTCACGTGTGAGGTGAGACCTGGCACATGCCTGTTCTGAACGCTCCCACCTCACATGCCCGTCCCAAGCTTAGGAGTTAGACACTTGATGCTGCCACCACCCCACATCCACCAATCACCAGGTCCTCTCGATTCTGCCTCCGAGTCTGTCCTACTTCTCTACCCAGGCAGCCTGCCCTGGATCTCATCTGGATTCTGCTCCCGACTCTTCCTATCCACCAAAGTCAGACCCCATTTCCCACAGTGAACCACCCCTCAGAATGCAGTTGGAGTCCTGCACACCAAATGTGCCAGGCTCGGCCATCCGCCCGCTTCTCTGCTCCCTTCCCAGCCCAGTCTCTTCACCCAGCTGTGGGGTCTGGGTGGCGGCAAGCGTGTTGAGGAGGGAGGAGCAGCTGTGGTCAGTTCCCGGGGGGGACTGCCATGGTGTTGGCCGGCCTAGAGCCGAGAGGCTACTACAGATCTCTGTCCAGGTGCCTCACTGAGCCTAGAGGACACCCACCATGGAGACTACCCTGGAGGAGCAGGTTGACTCTGGGCAGCTGAGATCCTTTGGACCAGATGGCTTCTGGTATGCAAAGCTATTCCTCACCCAGTGGCTCTCCTGGGGTGAGGGGGAGGCCTGCCCAAGCCTAAGGGCAGCCTGGGAATCCCCACACCACCTCCCGCCAGTCTAGGCAACTGTGGGTGAGACTACATGTCTGCCCATCTACCAAGGAACTTCTCACTTCCCCTTTGTAGAGGGGCATGAGGTGGCGAACACTGCCTGGCACATGGGTAAGCTGTTATTGTTGTCTCTGTTGCTGTCTCAAGAAGAGAAGTCACCACCTTCAGAGGAGCCTTAGGGACAAGGTTTTCCATTTTGAAATTGCCAGAAATCATTACCCTAAGAATGTAAGAGTAAGGAGGAACCTGAAGGAACTATGGGCCTGCCTCAGGGAGTAAAGCTAGTCTCCAGACCCTGCTCGGCTGCTCCTGGCAGAGGAACCCAGCACTCTGTAGCCCCAGAGGGCAGAGGCGCCAGGGCCAGACTCCAGCTCAGGGGAAGGAAGAGCTTTCTAGACTTCAGGGTACGAGGCTGCCCACCTTACAGGTGGTGAGTTCCCTGTTAGTAGGGAGCATGCAAGTCAAAGTGCTCCAGAGCCGGACTGGTAACATTTTATGTAAGAGGCTAGCTAGAATCCATTGGATAGGGTCAGTGAGCCACATATGGCCTCTGTCACTCATTGTTCTTTTTTTCTCAACCTTGTAAAAATGTAAAAACCATTGTTAGCTCATGGGTTGCACAAAAACAGGCTGCTGGCTGGATGTGGCCCTCCTGCCAACCCTTGATCTAGGATTCTAGACAACTGCCAGGAGGGGTGGGCGTTTTGGAACCTCTGGCTGGTCTCACCATCCTTCCTGCTAGACATTCCTTTAGCCCAGGAGGACTAGGTCAGTTAGGTCATCCCCAGCAGGGATCCCCGGGCCAGTTTTAAGCTTGGTCTCTACCCTCCCTGTGTTCCCTGTGTTCTACGGGATGCTATTGTGGGGAAGAAGGGGCTAAACTGCCAGCCAAGCTTTCAGCGCCAGTTACAAGGAGGAAAGGGCCAGCTTCTCTGGCTTAGCCTCTCAGCCTGGCCTTCACCCCTGTTCCCTGCCTGCCCCGTCTTCCAGTTGGGACTGGCCCCGCACTGCCCCTCCCTCAAGCTCTCAGCCCAGGGCCTTATCTCCACAGCAACTCTCAGCCACACCCCACGGTCAGCTGGGAGATTGGGGCCAGATGTTCCAGGTGGCGCTGGACAGATAACCCTGCCCACTGGGTCCCCTGGGGCCTCACTTTGGGGCCTGGGGGAAGAGGCCCAGGTTGGGGCTAGAGCTGGGCCCCAACACCCCTGCAGAGGGCTGGACCACACAGGCTGCTTCCCTGGAACAGCCCTGACATGGCTAGCCTCCAAACCAAGGCCAGGCCAGGCCAGGCCTCCCGGCAGACAGAGGAATCATCCCACCGTGGTGGCCACACCCGAAGCCCTTCTCAGCTCTTGCAGTAAAGCGTCTCCTCTACCCCAACTATGACTCACGAGGCACACGCGGTGACTCCCTCATATGACCTAGACACCCCACACCTTTGCTTGGGCCTAACCGTCTTTCAGAGCATGCACAGACACTCCTCTGGAAAGCCTGCCTCCCGAGAACCACACCTCCCACTCCACTGCAACTGGCTCTCAGAGACGGTTTTGGCACCCCAGAGGACATCTGCCAATACCCAGAGACGTTTTTGGTTGTCACAATGGCTACTGGCATCTAGAAGGCAGAAGCCAAGGACGCTGATAAACATCCTCCAACACAAGGTACAGGCCTCTACAACACCAGCAGAAACATCACAGTGCCAAGCTGAGAAACCCTGCTCTAAGGGCGAAGCACCCTCTCCCTCTTCCTTCCCTCTTCCCACTGCGCCTGCTCACATTTCCGTCATCGCCTTTAGACGGCTAACTGTAAGGTACTGTGTGCTCCCTCTACAGTAAACCTCAGCACGGCGCTGGAGATGGAGAGTTGACACCAAATGACCAACAAGCCATGAATCTAACTGAAGGGCTTGAGGGGTGATGTGATATGACAGGGTGCGACGGTGTAAGATATTGTGCAACTGTGTGTGGGAAACTTGAGATGTTGGTACATGACTGAGCTTGACTCAGCTCTGAAGTGAGACCGCACACGGCCAGCTGGGTGGCAGCTGGAGGTGAGTGACAGGGTGTTTAGGTACCCATCTGGGACTGTGCCCGTCTTCCACAATGGTCAAGGGCACAGACTAGGGCCAGACTCCCCGGAGTTACATCGCAGGCTTGCCACTTACTAGCTGTGTGTCCTTGCTTTAATTGCTTAACATTCCTGTGCCCCAGTTTCTTATAGAGCAGGGAAAATTATGGTGTCTGCCTAATGGGGTTATTATGAGGAACAACTGAATTACTATTTCTAGAGTATGTATGACAATGCCTGGGCAAGCTATAACTAAGCAGTAAGGGTTTATGGTAGTGGTGACGGGTGAAGGGGAGAGGGGACCAGAACTCTTTGGATATAGGAGAGAGAAGGAGAGGCTGCCTGGAGCACGAAGCCCAGCTCAGCCCAGTTCAGCCCAGTTCAGCCTGATGGGACACAGGGCTTGGGTTGGGAGGCGGGTGTTGCCTCTAGCATTTTCACTCACCAAGCTAGGTCATCCTGGGCAGACCTCACCTCCTCTGCAGACCAGGTTCCTCCTTTGTCAAACAAGGAGTGTTGTTTGTCAAACATTGAGGCCCTTTCTGGCCCAAACTCTCTGGATTCTGAGGATGCCTTATTCTCAGACATGCCTGACACTGTCCCTTGGGCCAGGACTTCATGGTTTCTCAGTGGCCGTCAGTCACCTCTACTGGCAGCTCAGTCATTTGGGGAGGGGAAAGGCAGTGCTCGGATGAGCCCAGTACGATAGTCAGGATTCCCTGGTTCATTTAGTTGCTCCCTCTATGGCTGGGCTCACCTCTTCCACCTCTGAACTCCTCCTCCAGGAGGGGGATGCGTGGCAGGAATGTCCTGTCATCACTCACAGCAGGGCAGGGGCAGTGCGCAGGGCTGGGGAGGCACAAGGTCTGGAGCCCACCTCTAGCTCAGCCTCTCACTCTCCAGATACCTCATCTGGCTTCAGTTCCCTCATTTAGAAGAGGGGAAGATGTCAGCCCCGCCTGCCTTGTAGAGTTGCTGTGAGGTGGTAATTTATGGGGAGGTGCTTTGTAAACATATAAAGGTAGTATAATTAATTAACCACTTCCAGGAGGAAGCCCTTTGGGGCCTGTTTCATGGAAGAGAACATGCTTCTGGCATCCTCACCATTCGTGGGGCAAAGTGTCTTCTCAAGAGTAGGCAAACCATGGCCAACCCAATGCTGTTTCCTAAGAGAGATTCTTCTAAACAGACAAGGGAAGTCAGTGTGCCCAGTGCAGGCAGTTAGTGATTCCGCATCAGCAGAACATTTCACACCCCTGTACCTCTGCAGAAGCCGCTCTCACTGCCCAGACACCTGCCCCTCCTGCCCTATGAGGTCAACTCACCCCTCAAGGTCCAGCATGGCTGCCAAGTCCTCTGTGAAGCCCTTTTTTAATCTCCCCTGTCACCCCAGCCCCAGCATTAGTTGCCCCGTTTGCTCTCACAGCACCTTGAAGCCCTCTGTTAGTGACACTCTGGCTTTCTCCAAGGGGTCTCTCCCACTGCTGTGGAGACAGGGCCTGGTTCGGACTGTGTCTCAGGCAGCTCTCTGAGGGCCAGCATGTGCCTGCTGTGTTCACAGCTATACTTCTCCCTCCTCACTGTCTAGGACAGCATCTAGCACAGCGTGGATGCTCAGGAAGTCCTGGCTGAATGAAAGGGTTGGCCGGATGGAATCTCTGTGTCGCCCTAGGGCAGGCCTTCAGCCCTGCCCGGGCACAGGAGTCGCTCTGCCCTGTTACTACACGTGGGCTCTGAGCCTCACTTTCATTTCTTCTTCTTGGGTCCTTCTGTCCTCTCTTCACATGTTACATGCTTCACTTCTACTCTGGCTCCTGGTTGGAAAAACCACAGCCAGCCTTGTGAGAAGTGTTTGTAAAGTACAAAAGTCAACACACCAAGTGTCTGGGTGCTTGCCCAGGAAACACCGCTAGATTTCAGCGTTCTCGGTTCTGGCCACTCACATCTCCAGCTTCGGTCTGCTGGGGCTGGTTCCTGAAGTGACCTTTGGACAGGTGCCCACACATGGTCCTATGAATGCAGTTTACAGCCTCACCTGGGCCCTCTGTGCTGCTGACCAGCCCCGTGACCATGCCCATATTCCATGACAGTTATAACCTCTTGCCTATTTCTGATTAGATGGGAGGCCCCAGGGATCACAGAAGTTCATCTCAGATTTGTCTACATCTTCAGAAGTCTCTCAGTCCCTGGCTGGGCATGGTGGCTCACACCTGTAATCCCAGCACTTTGGGAGGTCAAGGCAGGTGGATCACCTGAGGTCAGGAGCTTGAGACCAGCCTCACCAACCTGGTGAAATCCCATCTCTACTAAAAACACAAAAATTAGCTGGGCGTGGTGGTACACATCTATACCAGTAGCCCAGCTACTTGGAAAGCTGAGGCACGAGAACCACTTGAACCCAGGAAGCGGAGATTGCAGTGGGCCAAGATCATGCCACTGTACTCTGGCCTGGGCAGCAGAGCAAGACTCTGTCTCAAAAAAAAAGGTATCTCAGTCCCTCCTGGCCAAAGGCAGCCCCTCCCTTCTGCTCTGACACCACCCTCCCTCCTGGAAGACCTCCGCCCTCACTTCCTTATCTTCACCCTCTCCTGCTGATTCCTTCCAACATATTTAAAAATAACCTTCATTAAAATAAATAAATTCCTAGCCATATCATCATTCCAAACCTCCTCAACTCTTTTCTCCCTCTCCCACCAACTCTTTTGGAAGAGCCGTCTCCACCCTTTCTCATCTGCCTGTCACTCTTCACCCAATCGTAGTGAGGCTTCTACCCACGCTGTGCCACCCAGTCAGCCCAAGTGGCCACAAGGCCACCATCACCTCTCTGCATTCAACAATGTGGAGAGGCTTGCCCAGTTCAACCCCTGGGGTACCTGATGGCATTCCTCCACTCTGTTCATCCACTCACTATCTACCAGTGTCTATTACCATGACAGGCACCGTTCTAGGCACTAAGGACACGGCCGTGGACAAACCAGACAAATACCCTGGCCCTTCGATGGCTTACATTCTCCCTCTGTCTTGGGAGGGTATCCTTTCCTGGTTTTAGAGATACCAGCTCTTGTTCTTCTACTTAGGGTCCTTTTCTAGCAATAGGTTGTTCTCTGGGGCTTTGATCTTTTTACTTCTAATTTTTATTTATTTAATTATAAAATTGAAATGAGGTCTTGATGTGTTGCTCAGGCTGGTCTTGAACTCCTGGGCTCAAGTGATCCACCCACCTCAGCCTCCCAAAGTGCTGGGATTGCAGCATGAGCCACATGCCCGGCCTTAATCTTCATTTCTCTTTTTATTCCACAGTCTCCCTAGAAGATCTTCCTCCACTGTGTGGATACCAGTGACTAATTCTCAACTTTTCCCCAGCCTGGGTCTAAGAAACAGACCCATACATGCAGGTGCCTCCTGCACATCTCCAGCTGTGTCACCCCACGCCTCCATTCCTGCGCATCCCACGGCCACCTCTCAGCTCCTAGCACACCTGCTCCTTCTTCAAACCACACATCACCCATGCCAGAAACCTAGAAACCATTTTTAAACCCTTCTCTGTTGCCCTCGCACGGAACTGATGACCAAATCCTGTCCATTCTTCCTCTGAGGGTTTGCTTTTATGTCACCAGTGCAACAGTAACTTTCTTGATGGTTGATGGTTTCCCGTCTCTAGTCTCACATTCTTAAGTCCACCCCTCCATACCAGACGCCTGAGTCATTTCCCTACAATGCAAGTCTGATCACGTCTGCCCTGGGCAGTGGGTCCCTATTGTCCTCATCCTGAAGTCCATGCTCCCTAGCTGGGCCCCCGCGCTGGTGCCCATCCACCCCTTCTGACTGTGCCGTGCCATACTCACAGGGCCCTTTGTGGTCTGGCTCTTGCCTACGTTACGTTGTTGACCTCCCCAACCTTCCCCCTCCTCCTGTTCACTCTAGTGACACACTAAACTACTCACGCTTTACTGAATGCCAGTCTTTCTCTCTTCTGGGCATTTTGCTTTGAAGGTCCCCTGCTCATCCCAACCCTGTTCTGTTTCTGGAAAACACCTCCTCTGTCCTGGCCTTAGAGTCCTAGTTCTGTCATTAACTCACTATGAGATCCCAGTCAAGACTTCATTAAATCCGGTAGCTGTCAACCTTGGCCGCACATTTGAATTGGTTGGGAAGCTTTTAGTTGAATGCCCAAACAGCATCCCAGACCAATTAAATCAGAATCTGGGGGTGTCCTGGAAACCCCAATGTGCAACCAAGTGGAGAGCTCAACCTCCCTCTGTTTCCTCCCGGCCTGTCTTATAGACTCTCCATCTGTAAGGATTCCCAAAGGGAGCCAGTTCTGAAGCACACACTTTGGCAAGAGCTGTCAAGAGCACTTAGCAAATGCAGGGCTTGGGGCTGGTCCAAGCATGGGCCCACGGTTGCCATGCCCGGCAAACTTGGAAAAGTCCTATCACCTCCGCTACAGCTGAGCATGACTCAGCAGGCCAAGCCTTCCTGGTGACTTGCTCCTCGGCATCGGGCGTGGCCCCATAGCCACTGTCTGCCTATTTGGAAGAAGCCCAGCGAACTCTAGACACTACCTGGTTCCCCCAAACAGGCCCCTGATCTTTGGGAGTCACCGCACTCACTTTCTAGCCTCATCTGTCTGGACAAGAAATGTGGTCCTGACGTGAGGACTGCCCACTCTCATTTGGTCCTCTCTGGGAAGGTACAGATTTTTAAACTGGCAAGGCAGCTGGTTAGGAAGACAGCCTGAGGCCATGGAAATAACAGAGCTTGGCTTCTGACTCCAGCATTCAATAGCTTTGTGACCTTGGGCCTGTCGATCATTTCATCTGCCTGGGCCTCAGTTTCCGGGTCTACAAAATGGAAATCACCACCCAATCTCATAAACACAAGCAAAATGCCTGGTACAGAGGAAGGGCTCTGTTTCCTTTCCTGTCCCTGCCTCGTACCCCCTACCCCCCTTTCTGCTTCTCTCCTCCTTAATGCAAGTAGGCTGGGTTGGAGGAGATGGTCTAGGTCCCTTCCCATCCTGACATTCAAGTAAACAAGTGAGGACAGATCTAGGATGCATGGCAGGCAGGAGGAAACCAGCACAGACCTTCACCCGCTGTGGCTCCCTAGGGCAAGACGCCTTTTCTGCTTTGACTGGCACAGGGCCTTCAGGTAGAGGACGCGGTTTCAACCTACAGTTGGATGCCTTAAAAGGAAGCGTGCTGCCTGTGGATGGGTATGAGTGCAGGCTCAAGGACCACCTGGCAGGCAGGTGTTGGATACCAGCTCTGTCTCTGACTTAGCTGGGTGATACTGGGCGGGTTTCCTCTCGCTGGCCGTTTCCCACACCTGCAGGCTGGGAGTGGTGCCTGTTGCCTCCTGACAGTGCTGCAGTGAGCATCGAGTGAGACAAGCCCATGAACACCCTCTGCAGCCCCAGAATGCCACGGAAATGCAGCATTATTGTATTGAGTTTTGCTTTGAGTTTATTATATCATCAAACATATTATTATATGACTGAGTTGAGTGGGGGGTTGGTCAAGAGGGCCTATAAAAGACCCCAGGATTCTGTGGGACCTGAGATTCTGGAATTCTGCCACCCTAAGATTCCAAAGCAAGAGAGGAGTCTCTGACATGGTCAGGGCCAGAAAACTGGCTGGAGAGGTTGATATAAATGACTCTAATTCAGGTGGTGGTGTGTGACTGTGGGCATGTGTGATGTGCAACAGAGCAGGCTGGTGTCCATAAGCCAACGATGGCACAGTACTCACCTTCTGGGGGGCATTGATGACTCCAGTGTTGTAGCCAAACTGCAGGGAGCCAAGCACTGCTCCTCCCACGGCCAGCATGAGGCGACCCGTCAGTTTCTACAGAGAAACAAACCACAGTTATAGGCGCGTCTGGGAGCAGGTTACTACAGGGCAGGGCCTGGACTGGCAGGTTCCTGTGTTCAGGTATCTTGCCTGACTCTTGGCACCACACCAGTCTTTCTCCCAGGAAACTTGGCCAATTCCTGACCTTAGGTGCCCAAACCAGCCTAGCTGACTTCAAGACACTGGGCTGGCCGGGCCATTTCCTGGGGAGAGAGTGGAATTATGGTCTTCTCTCTCTGTAGCCAGGTCTCAGAGAGGGAGAGGCTTTGGATTCTTGGGGGTCTCATTTCCCTGGTGGAGCCATGCCTAGGGTCTGGTGGTTCTAGACTCTGACTGGGAGGCCCAGGAACCAGCCCTCCTATGCAAGGGGGCCCAAATTACTTGCTAGGAATAGCACAGATATAGATAGGAGAAGCACCCTGGATTTGGAGCCAAAGGCGCTGGCTTCTGATTCCAGCCCATCCGCCTGTTTGCTCTGTGAATTCCAGCAGGCTAAGTCCCCCATGTACCACTTCTCCCTTATCCTCTATTTGCTTGTCAGCAAAATGGCAGCAGCTTCGTTTGTCACACTGGAGATGTGATCCCACCTTGCCCTACCCTTCCTGCTGTTCCCAGGGCAGGAAAACTGAGCCCTGAGAGGGTGAGGAAAGTTCCAGATCACTCAGGAGTCTGAAGCAGAGCTCAGGGCTCCGGACTCCCTACCCAGTGCTCCTCGTGGCAACAATCCCCAAACCATAAGCCTCCCAAGGTTACATGGACATAAACGACATGCTAGGCAGGAATCCATTTTGAAAAGTGCACAAGGTAAGAGTGTGGGGCTAAGGTGTTTCCAATGGGCAAAGGGACGGGAGAGAAAAAGAGCAGTTTGCTTCTGTCCACTGGAAGCCGAGGCCCTGAGGCAGCAGGAAGGGCAGAGGCCAGCAGGTGAAGAGCCCTGCTTAGCCACAGGTGACTGAGAGGCCAGCAGGGTGTCAGCCCTGCTGGAGAAAAGTACTCTTTTCAGCTATAAAAATGAGGAGGTCAGGAAGTATGACATTATGCAGGCCTTTAACTGATTGTGGGAGAACAAGGCTGCGGGAGGCGTGCCAAAGAAACGACTGGCATTCACTACGCACACTACACCAAGCTGGGCCCTGGAAGTGGGTGGAGCTGGCCATGGCCTGGCTGTGGGTCTCTGGGCCTCGGTTTCCACAGAACCCAGAAGCAGCCTTTACTTCAAGGTCATGACAGATAGCCCTGGGCGTAGCTGTTATCAGGCATATTCCCAGTATGGTCTTTTCATTCTCTGAAAGCAGTCAGTCAGAGCAACCACTGCAAAAGCCAAGGCTCTCACATCAGAGGCTGCGAAAGAGGAAGAAGGCTTTGGCCCAGGAACAGTGTGCAGCTCAGAGCCCCCTCTGTGTGTGCGTTGTGTCCTTCCCATTAGTCTGTCTACCTGACCCCTTAGCCTGCCTCTGCACATTTATTCCACATGCTGGGGCTTCCCTCATACCACAGGGACTCCATTCCCCCTAAATCCTCTGCATTGCCCAACTAGAAAGACAGCCCCTACCCCCCGTATGTCCTGGCACTGCCCCCAGAATCTCCCTTCTCTCAATTCTCTGGGGAGCCTTCAGAGCTGTTGTTCTGAGTGGGTAGTGAGCAGCTGACAAATTTCTGGGGGACCCCAGCGACACACCAGGTCAAGCCTAATTCATAGGGTGGACGCTAATTCAGAGGCTGTGGCAAGGCACTAAGCATCACCAGGAGGGCTCACTGAACAGTGACTGCTAGGCCTGCCACGTGCTGGGCTTTCTGCCTGCGGAATTACCTGCATTTGCTCATGGGATGCAAAGTATATACTGTATTTTTCTGGAACACATTAGAATAGATTAAAAAACAAGCAATGCAGCGACATCGATCTATGATTTAAGAAAACATGGCATAGTTATATAATGGAATACATAACCTGGGACTTCGAGGCCGCAGTGAGCTGTGATCACCCCATGGCACTCCAGCCTGGGTGACAGAGTGAGACTCTGTCCCAAAAAACAAAAGCGAAACCAAAAACAGAGCAGTGTATATATTGTATGCTACCTTTTGTGTTTTAAAAAAAAATTGGCTGGGGGCAGGGGGAGAATATACACATCTATTTAAAAGAATGCACAAGAGGCTAGGCGCGGTGGCTCACATGTATAATCCCAGCTTGAGGCCAGGAGTTCGAGACCAGCCTGGCCAACATGGCAAAACCCTGTCTCTACTAAAAATACAAAAATTAGCTGGGCATGGTGGTGCATGCCTGCAGTCCCAACTACTTGGGAGGCTGAGGGACAAGAATCACTTTATGTGGGAGATGAACATTTTATAGCCTTTGGCACTTTTTTGAATTCTGAATGGTGTGAATGGAATCACCTATTCAAAATAATTTTTATAAGCCCTATGATTTCATATTACTTAGAACAAAGCAATTTAAATAAAAACATTAAGTGGAAAATAATACAAAGGATCCACGAATCTGGCAAAAATTATGTTGGTAGAGCATGAGTGAATGACACTGGCTGTGTGAGGTAAATGCTATTATCACAGGCCCTGTTTTACTGAGGTCTGCACCTGATGTTCCAGGGGTCTGGAGCCTCTGAAGTCATCCCTGGGGCCCCACTGAGCAGCTGCTTGATTGTAGCCTCTGTCAATGGGGGCTGCTGGAGGCCAAGGATATACCCCTCCGCTGGACCTTGTCATCGGCAGGTCGAGGTCAAACTCGACTTTAGAAAACCTGTCTACCCGGCAAGGTGCGGTGGCTCACGCTTGTAATCCCAGCACTTTGGGAGGCCGAGGCGGGCGGATCACGAGGTCAGGAGATCGAGACCACAGTGAAACCCCGTCTCTACTAAAAATACAAAAAATTAGCCGGGCGTGGTGGCGGGCGCCTGTAGTCCCAGCTACTCGGGAGGCTGAGGCAGGAGAATGGCGTGAACCCGGGAGGCGGAGCTTGCAGTGAGCCGAGATTGCGCCACTGCACTCCAGCCTGGGCAACAGACAGAGCAAGACTCCGTCTCAAAAAAAAAAGAAAAGCTGTCTACCCACGCCCTGGGTCATATCCACATCCACCCAGGCAGCTGCTGCACTAGGACTCACTAAAATACCAGTGACCCATGCTCTAGGTCTCATGCTAAGTAGAGCTGGGGCCCCGGATGAAACTGGACCCAGTCCTGACACCAAGGAAGGAGTTTCCAGTCCAGTGGGGTGGGGGCAGTGGGGAGGCAGATGGAGATGAGAGGCTAGTGTGGTCTGGGCTTCAACAGGGGGCTGGTATGAGGCACTGTGAGAACCCCGGAGGCAAAGATTTCCAGTTTTGCCTGGGTACAAAAAAAGATGAGTTCCCAGGAGGTGACATTGGAGCTGGGCCGTGAAGGACACACAGAGAGTCTGCCAAGTGGGAAAGCAGTGGCAAGGCTACATTCCAGGTGGACAGAAAAGTAAGAAATGGGGACGGATCAGTCAGATTAAGAAACAGGGTGCTCAGTGGGGCTCAGTGCTAGGTGTAGGGGGAGAGACATGGTCCCTGCTCGTCAGTAGGCACAAGACACCGTGACCAATGTCAGATTCATGCTGCCACCCTGGTGCGCCCACCATAGCCGGCTTGATCATTGCTGGGCTTAGAAGCAGACCCATGTTTAAATGCAGCAAGCTGCCTCCTTTCACCTTGGAGTTGGATATAAGGCAGCCCTGCTCTGGGCCTTGGTTTCCTCACTTAGAAAACGGGGTTGAAAGTTCCTTCCTTAAAGGGTTGCTGTTAAGTTTTCTATCAGTATCCATCATGAAGCCTGGCAGAATTCCCTCCACAAGTGTTTGCTGGATCGGGGAAGAATAGCAAGCTACCCTCGATCAGGCAACCCCAGCACCATCTGCCCCCCCACCAGCCAGCGGCTGGAACTGGAACATGGTAATGAAGTCCATTCACTCAACGTGTATTTATTCTGGTGTCAAGCTGATGAACAGTTGGTGATGACTTAGAGAAGGGTACTAGCCCCACAGAGCTTGTGATTTTCTTGTGGGAGACTTTTTTACTGGTGGGGAGCAATGTACAGCCCAGAGTCTGGGATCCCCAGCAGCCCATCACCACTCCCTGGGGATAAGACTACTTTCTAGAACATTCCATTCTCTTCCAGGCCTTTGCTCTTGCTAAGTCCTCTGCAGTCTCTAGCTTATTACCCATCTGCCACTCAGTTTGGGAACTCCTTAAGAATAGAACCAGGGGCAGCACGCAGTGATCCCAGAACTTTGGGAGGCCAAGGTGGGCGGGTCATTTGAGCTCAGGAGTTCAAGACGAGCCTGGACAATATGGTGAAACCAGGTCTCTACTAAAATTACAAAACAAAAAACAAAAAACAGCCAGATATGGTGGCACACATCTGTACCCAGCTACTCAGGAGGCTGAGGTAGGAGGATCACCTGAGCCTGCGAGACAGAAGTTGCAGCGAGCCAAGATCATGCCACTTCACTCCAGCCTCGGCAACACAGCAAGAAAAAAAAAAAAAAAGAATGGAACCTGGGTCATACCGTGTCTGCAGCCAGAGTGACCAGAGTAGGCAACAGCACATACTAATTGCCAAAGAAAACCTGCCACTTTTCAATTTGGCTTTTGGGCAAAGCTGGCTCTGTGTGTATCTGTTGTGCCAGACCAGTGTTCATCCTTAGCCATTTATGAAACCCCTGACGAGTGCTGGAACATCAGAGCTCTGAGAGGTAAATACAGCACCCCACAAAACCCTCCACTCCAAGCCCACAGGGCTGTCGAGGAAGGACCTCTGAAGTCAGGCGGACCGAGTTCAAATCCTGACTCTCCTAGGAGAATCATGGCCTCTCAGCTTGGCCAGCGACTGGGCTCAGGGTTCAGCACAGAGAAGCATTTCTCATGTCCCCACCCCTCACCCTCCCTATCCCACCGCTGGGAGTCTCACGACCCACACCCACAAGAGCCCTCCCTCTCCCAGGAAGCTACGGATGAGGTGTTAAGATTCAGGACCTCTCCCCCAACACTCGGATGCCAGATGGCCCTGGCCACATTGTATAACTTGCCAAACACTGTGGCCTTTTGACCCGTGTCAGTGTGTCGGCATTGCGCTCCAGCCCCAGGGTTGGCCTGCAGCAGGTTCTCAATCTATATTGGCACAGGGAGGGCACATGGCTACTGCCACTCAGAAGCAGGGTATTCCTGGCAAGAGGAGGGTCCCAGGGCCGGCAGACTCCATATGTTGCTCCATCTTGTCCTCTTCCCACAGCCTCCCACATGGGTTCCCCAGGTGCAGGGAAGCAGGGGATGCAGGGCTTTCTAACTGCTTAGTCCACAGCTCAAAGGAGGGTGGGAGGGGATTACCTGAATCCATGACAGCTCCCTTTTAATTTGTTTTGTTATGTTTCTTACTCAATTAAACGAACTTCTGGGCATTAAAACAAAGAACCTCAAGGCTGGGTGCGGTGGCTCACACCTATAATCCCAGCACTCTGGTAGGCCGAGGCAGGCGGATTGGTTAATGCCAGGAGTTCGAGACCAGCTTGGCCAACACGGCAAAACCCTGTCTACTAAAAATACAAAAGTTGGAGACGGGCACGGTGGCTCACGCCTATAATCCCAGCACTTTGGGAGGCCGAGGTGGGCAGATCACGAGGTCAGGAGATCGAGACCATCCTGGCTAACATGGTGAAACCCCATTTCTACTAATAAAAAAAAAAAAATTAGCCCGGCGTGGTGGCGCGCGCCTGCAGTCCCAGCTACTCGGGAGGCTGACGCAGGAGAATGGCATGAACCCAGGAGGCAGAGCTTGCAGTGAGCTGAGATCATGCCACTGCACTCCAGCCTGGGCGACAGAGCAAGACTGCGTCTCCAAAAACAAACAAACAAACAAAAGTACAAAAACTAGTGGGGTGTGGTGGCACATGTGTATAATCCCAGCTACTTGGGAGGCTGAGGCATGAGAATAGAATCACTTTAACCTCCTGGGAGGCGGAGGTTGTAGTGAGCAGATATTGCACTGCTGCATTCCAGTCTGGGTGACAGAGTGAGACACTCTCAAAAGAAAAAAAAAATAAGACAGCCTTGGCTGCAGTAAGAAAGAAAGAAGCTCAAGAAATTGCAGACTGCTAACGTCAGCACTTGACGGGAGGTGCCTGAGGTCAGAGGGCAGGTGCCCAGCCTAGCATACAAACAAAAGCCAGGGTTGGGACTAGAGTTGTTTGGTTTCCTAGCCTGGCATTCTACCCTCTGACCAGTTCCATCCTGCCAAGTCTTTTAAAAAAGAAGAGTGATGGACTAACAGTCCGAAGCCTGACCTTAGGGTGACCTCAAGCATTAAGTGCTCCTGAAGCCACTTCCTTTAAGCCCTCCAATGATGTCAAGACCCCTGCATGACTGAACCTCCAGACACCCCTGGTTGCCCTCGAGGCAGAAGGCACTCGCCAGTCTTCAAAGTAGAACTGAGAGGAGGGAGCTGGTGCATTTATCAGCAGCAGCAGCAAGCTGAGGCACCCTGTCAGGGGCTGCTCACGCATTCTGATTTAACCACCATGAACAAGCTTTTGGGGAGCGATTGCTCCCTTTTCACAGATGACAAATGAGAGAGAGGGAAAAGCGTAGAACCAGGGGACTCAGGCTTCGGGGAAGCTTCCAATCGGGGGTCTCTGATGCCAAATTCTACGCCTTTCCTGCTCAGGTCCTCCCCCTTGTTTCCGGGTACTGGTCCCTGAAGGAAACAAGGTTTCTACCTGGTGCTTTCTATGTAGGTCAAATTCCATAAAAGCAACTCTCGGAGCCTTGCCCACTCTGAGCCGAGACAGCCCGGGCACAAGCTCAGAAACCTTTGGGCTGCATTTGCTGTAAGCCAAAGTTGGCAAACTATGGCAGCTAAGAATGAGTTTTGCATTTTTAAGTAGCTGGGGAGAAAAAAAAGACGACTAATATTTTGTGATATGTAAGAATTATATTAAATTCACATTTCAGTGACCATGAATAAAGTTTTATTGGAACACAGCTACACTCATTTGTCTACGGCTGCTTTTGTACTGCAACAGCAAAGCTGAGTGGCAGACCGAGAACTACATGTCCGACAAAGCTGACAATATTTACGCTCTATCTGGCCCTTTAGAAAAAAGTTGATCGGCCTCTGCTTTAAGCCCCACGTCCCCTGAGCTAGCTCCCCAGCATTCTCAAAGCCTTCCAGGCAAAACCACATCCTCCTTAAATAACCCAAAAGGTATGCATCCTATTATGGAATGTTAAATGTAAATGGCTCCTTGGCCGTGTGTGGGCGTGGGGCCAGGATCTGGACCCTGGGGAAACTGACACCCCTGAGAAGATACACATTTGGTGGTGAGACGGGCAATAATTCAACTAAAAGAACATTAATTTGGTAAGACTGGGCACATGCAAAGTTCACTGTCACTCTCAGCAGACACGTTTAAGTCCCAGCTTCTCCACTTGTGTGACCTTAAAAAAGTCCTTTCTTGGCTGGGCGTGGTGGCTCACGTCCGTAATTCCAGCACTTTGGGAGGCTGAGATGGGCGGATCACCTGAGGTCAGGAGTTCAAGACCAGCCTGACCAACATGGTGAAACCCCTGTCTCTACTAAAAATACGAAAAATAAGCTGGGCGTGGGGGGCGCGCGCCTGTAATCCCAGCTACTCGGGAGGCTGAGGCAGAAGAATCACTTGAACCCGGGAGGCAGAGGTTGCAGCGAGCCGAGATGGCGCCATTGCACTCCAGCTTGGGCAACAAGAGTGAAACTCCATCTCAAAAAAAAAAAGAAAAGTCTTTTCCTCTAAGCTTCAGTTAATTCTCCATAAGAGAGGATTTTCTATGAATAATTGATACTGCTAAGGAAAGATTATGCCTGAATGCATGCTCCCAACACTCTCCTAGTCAATGGAAATTCAGCGATACAACTACACCAAATCCCTGCCTATGGAACCTGACAGATTAGTTGAAGGCTGGGGCAGAAAATAAATACATGTAATACATCAGGTGGTGAGTGGTATGAAGAAGGTGATGGGGGGGTGCTATTTCTTAATCATGGTGGGACATGCCTTTAATGAAGTCTTATGCAGCTATTGGAAAGAACGAAACACATCTGTGTTTCACATAACACGTATGTGTTATGAAGAGTACCAGGGTAGATTGTTCAGGGGGAAGAAAGCAATAGGATGTACATATTGTGTAAGGAACAGGGAGTTAGTGAACTTGTATAGTGGCACATGGTTGTATGTGCAGAAACACTGCCAGTATTTACCTCTAAGGGTTGGGTTGGTGAACAGAGTGGTTTGCAAAGAACTATGTAGAAAGTGGGATCCAACTACACAAATATTTTATTTATAGGCATGTAGCTACACATGCACAAAAAGTCTTTAGGGTAAACACCAAACTGTCAAAACTAGAAGACACTCTTTCATTTATTATGCTTCTCTGTAGTTGGCTCTGTAACTTCTGCAATTTTTTTAATCCAATTTTTTTTCCAGTCACATCTAAGAACTTTATTGGACACAGCTTGGATGCCAGGACCTGGTAGGCCCCACACACTGCCTGCTAGGCCCTGGACTGTCCAGGGCTGGAGTAAGGGTAGTTCATTCAAGGAAGTATCAGACCACATGGTAACCCCACAATGCAACACTGTGGTTAGAGACTTTATATAGCTGGGAGATGGAGGGCTGCCCCACAGATGTATGAACAGGTCCAATCTTCCACAAATAAACCTACAGTGGAGAGGAAAATGACACTGGAATTCATCCTTAGACACAGAGTACCCTAGATGGGAGGGGGCATCCTCACTGGTCAGGGGGCCAGGATGGGTGACGAGGGGGCCCAGATGTCCACAGCATGGGGCAGGCAGGGGCAAGGATGGGGTCAACAGATGATGGGCATTTGCCCTAGGACACTGCATTCACAAGACCAACTACTGAAGGGACATGTGTGTCAGGCTGTTCATTCTGGAACGAGCAGGGGTGATCTTTATATCATATTCTGTGGCTGGTGGGCTCAAAGGCTACTTTGTGGAGAGAATGAGACCATGCAGTGAAGATGAGGATCAGGATCAGGCCCACAAATAGCCCGGGCTTCTAGGCAGCACTGTGTCCCCCACAGTGCTGATGACACAGCTGGCTGCCGGGCCACTCAGGCCCACACTCAGGCTAGCGCTTGGCTGGAGGAGATTCCCGTAGAGGCTGATGCAGTCAATCAGGGAGTTGGGGATAAGGACTTCCACCACCAGGTTGTGGACGGTGATGATGCCAGCCATGACCGCTGGGACACCGGACTTCAGCATCAGCTCCAGCCGCGTAAGGGCCAGGGCCACAATGCAGTGCTGCTCTAGGCTGTGCCACAGACAGCACACAGGGCTGTGGGATGGAGGCAAGGCGAGCCCAGAGCAGACTCTGTTTACCTGGGGCCAGAACCCTCTGGGAATAGCTTCTGCACAGCTGTGAGGGCCACACACAAGTTATCACACGCAGCAGGGAGCTGAAGAAGACACCCAGCTAGGGGCAGAAAGTCCTCAAGAAGAACTGCCACAGCTGGATGCTCAAGGAGCCCAGTGTAGCTGTTTGTTTCTTTCCGCGAACTGGGCCCCCCAGCCCAAGAGAGTCCACCTCTTCCTCAGCAGAGGTGCTTATGGCTAGCTGGCCTGTCTGGGCTCCCACTGTGCTATGAAACTCAATCTGTGCTGCTCAGCACTTCCCAAGCCTGCTGCACAGACCACGTGCTCCCCTGGAGCCTCAGTGCTGCTGACCCAGACAGCTAGGTCTCATCCCCAGTACAGCTGAGGACATAAGCTCCAACAAGAAGTGTGGCTGGCCTAAGGTCGAATGGTAGAGCTGTTTCTGATGGAGCCGTTTCCTCCCCACTCCCAAATGCCAGGGCAGGGGGAGATAAACTGGGCTAGGAGGCATAGGCAGACTTCCTGTCCAGCAGAGGCCTCAGTGGCCAAAAGCTCTATCAGCTGAGGCCTGGCAAGAGCTCTCTCCCATTCCAGGGTGCAGAAGCCCCAGGGAGGCCAGTCAGCGTGGTCACAAAGAGAAGAGATGCTGTCTTCTTTCTGCCCAGGTTCAAGGCCTGGGAGCCCTGCTCAGTTACTGCAAAACCCTAATGTTTATGCATCAGCTACTGCCAGGCCTGGTGGCTGGAAGACAGAGCCTCAGGCTCCAGTCCACCCCTCCCGTGGAGGGAGGTAACAATTGGAGGCTTGTTTGGGTAGCCAGGGCTGGGCCCGCAGGCCTGGACACAGCCTCTCTGAGCCCATGAATCTGGTCAGGAGGCCTCCCAGCCTCCGCCATCATGGGGATGTCGGTTACCAGACTGAGTGAGCGGCTTTATCACCTCTGTGCCCAGGAGTGAAGTGGGGGAAGGGGTGAGGTTGCAGGCCCCAAGCCAACACTGCGCACTTTCCTCTTTGTTCCAGGCCTCCCCAGCTCTGCCAGTCTTGGGGAAGCAGGGAGCTGGATGCCTGTACCCTTGGTACTTGAGCAGAGCTCTGGGCCGACACCCCGTGACCAGGAGGCACTGGGCAAAGCTGAGCTCCTTGAAGTCACAAGCTGATTAGGGGGGATTTGAGGCTTGCCCAGCTCCGGGGCAAATAGGGTCGAATCCCTGGATGGCTCGGTACTAGACAAGGATCATCTTGGGGCTGTTTACATCATTTGTACACCCAGACTGGCCTTACAAAGGGTCTTTCCACTTAAAATAGCCACTGCCCTAATTTAGGGCACGGGGCCAGTCTCACCACATCCACTGGGGGTAGCCAAGTCTCTGTTTACTGAGAAGGAAACCAAGGCTCCAAGGAAAGCCACTTCTTCAAGGTCAGAGTTTAGTGGGAACATCTAGTGTTTTGTTTCCATTCACAGTAGAGTTTCAGTTGTCAAGTTACGTCTAATTCAACTTTCAGGCTCGTATGGCACGCAGCAAGAACATGGCAAGTCCTGTGTCTGGGGATTCCTGCTCATTTGGAGTGGGTGGAGGATGGCACAGACAGGCGTGTGGAGAAGAAAGCACCTTTTAAAAAAAACACAGCTAGGCCGAGCGCGGTGGCTCACACCTGTAATCCCAGCACTTTGGGAGGCCGAGGTGGGCGGATCACCTGAGGTCTGGAGTTCGAGACCAGCTTGACCAACATGGCGAAACCCTGGGAGGTAGAGGTTGCAGTAAGCCAAGATTGTGCCATTGCACTCCTGCCTGGGTGACACAGTGAGACCTCGTTTCAAAAAGAGACAAAAAACAAAAAACTATGCTCTCTGCACCACAGAGGGGCTGAGGAAGCCTGCAGATTTCTGATTTTTCCTTTTCTGGAAGGTAGAGACTGGCCAGAAAAGTGATGAGTGATGGGCATAGGCAAGGCTAGTTATAAGTTCTTCACGAAGGGTGGGGTGAGACATCTGGGGCAGGGCTCACCCTTGCGTGCTGCCCAGGAGGGATCGTGGGCGAACTCCTGGCTTGGAGGCAAGGCGATTCCATCTGTCCCCTACTTCCTATTCAGCTAAGCTCATTACTGTGAGTTACAGAGGAGTACAATGGAACACGGGGAAGTTAGTTAACTCAGTTCCCATTTCCTAGGAGACAAAGAGGAACATAGCAGAACCAAGGCTTTGGAGCCAGACACACCTGGTTTTCAGATCTTGAGTGAAAGGCAAGCGATATGACCTCTCCAGGCCTCAGTTTAACATCATGCACAAAAAGGCTGTGCTTGCAGGTCAAATCAGCAGTCTCCAAAGGGAAGGGCTTTATTCCAGAATGTATATGGAATGATCTACACAAGATTTGGAGGGGAAAATGACTATAACTGCTGTCTTGTATCTATTTGTCTTTTGAAATTTCTATTTTATGAAGGCATATAATCTGTTAGTATCAAAGTGCATGTGCATGAATTTAAAAATACAGCCGGGCGTGGTGGCTCACGCCTGTAATCCCAGCACTTTGGGAGGCCGAGGCGGGCAGATCATCTGAGGTCGGGAGTTCGAGACCAGCCTGACCAACATGGAGAAACCCCGTCTTTACTAAAACTACAAAAACAAAACAAAACAAAACATAAGCTGGGTGTGGTGGCGCATGCCTGTAATTCCAGCTACTTGGGAGGCTGAGGCAGAAGAATCGCTTGAACCCGGGAGGCGGAGGTTGCAGGGAGCTGAGATTGCGCCATTGCACTCCAGCCTGGGCAACAAAAGCGAAACTCCATCTCAAAAAAATAAATAAAATAAATAAATAAATAAATAAATAAAAATACAGATACACCACTGTGAAAGAGGTGTTCCAACATTAATTACTGACGAGGTAGACAGTGGAAAATTTGGAGAACACTCCATGAAGAGCATCCACCTGCTACACTATTTAGAACCAGCTGGCACAAGGGGCCACCTTTGAAGATAGGCAAACTCTCTCCCTTCTGCCCAAAATTCAAGAAATGTTGTGGTGAAGAGAGACAGTGGAGACAGAAATGAAATTAAATCTGATGGGCCTGGGCTCAAATCCAGTTCAACCACTTACTAGCTGTGGGACTTTGGCAAACTTATTTCCCTTCTCTGAGCTCCAGGCTAGTGAGTAACCAGCAGGGCTATAAGGTCCGTGACGCTGAATGTAGTCTGGCTAAGAACCTGCTGATTTTCTCCTCCACTTTTCTGTCTCCACGTAGAATATTCACTTATCCACTCAACAAATAAATACCCATGTCTGGCATAGTATGCTGAATAGATAGTTCCTTCCCTAGAGGAAGTGACAAAAGTGATCTCTTTCAGACGGAAAAACTGAGGCCCAGAAGTTAAGTGGCCTGCGAGAACCCTGAGATATTTGGACTTCCTTGCTATTAGCTAGAAGAGCTTCTCGCCGAACTTTTGTTTAGTTATATCCCACCCTTATGGCTCACCTAGGATTCTGGGAGCCTTCCCCGGGAACTTCCCCGGGGTCTCACCTCAAGTGAGGGCCCAGGAAGGGTGAAGCAAGTCGTCTGGATTCATGGATTCAACAGGTGTGGGGCGGAAGGCCTTTTCCTGCCGAGGGTGCGGCCCAGCGTCATCCCGCTCAGTCCCACCCGGACACCTCCACAGCCAGTAGGAAGGGCAGTTCAGAATTCAGTGCTACCCCCGCGTCCCAGCTAAGAAAACAAGGGCCATCCAGGTGCCCTCCCAGCTGAGGAGATGGAAAAATCAAAGTATAATAGATAAAGAGGGGCCGTTTCAAAAGAAAAAAGGGACTTGAAAATATTGTAGACTGGGGGAGGAAGAGAGGTGGAAAGAAACAATGCCCTACACACAGGAGGGGCTCCACAAACATTTGTTGAGAAGAAATCGCTCTGCGGACGCTACAAAGATGCCCCGCAGGACAAGCCCATTTACACAGGAAAAAAGAAATCCTATCTAGGGAGTTGTTGGTCCCCAGAGTCCCCATCCCTCATTCCCCAACCCCGTGGCGTGCGCGCTTCCCGCTAGACTCCAGCCTGGCGCTCTTTCCTGGCCCCCGGATCTCCCGCCCCTCCGGTTGCGCTCCCCGCCCGGCCCCGAGGGTAAACCTGCCTCCGGGGAACACATCTCCGCGAGACTGGGCCAAAGCTCTGGGGCCTGCACTCCTCGGAAAGGAGAGCCTCCGAGACCGGAGGTTCATCTCAACCCCCGCGTTCGAGCCCAGGCCTGGAGAAAAGTGCCCTCCCCTCGGCCTCGGCACCGCGGGGCACTGGCGGGAGGAGTAGGGGAGGCCGGTGGGACACCTCGCACCAGGCCGCCCACCTACTGGGGCGCCCGGGCTAGGGGAGCAGACGAATAGCGGGGGCGGCTCCTGCCTCCTCCGCGCGCGGCCTGGGCCGGGCCGGGGGCTCGGCCCGCTCAGCCAATGGGCGCCGCGCTCGGGCCCCCTCCCCCGCACCGGGAGGGGCCGACGCTGGGCTGCCGCTGCCGAGGTCGTGTGCGACGTGCCGCGCCCGGGCCCTGTGTCCCCAGCCCCACCAGGGCCGCGTGGACGGCGCGGCGCCCCCGGAAGGAGGCCATGTGCTCAGTGCCGGCGCCAACTACGCACGCGGCGCCCTCCGGCCCGCTAGATCCGAAGCCCATCCCCACTGAGGCCAGCGGCCCGGCGGGGCGCTGCGCTCGGGTCCCGCACCGAGCCAGGCTCGGAGAGGCGCGCGGCCCGCCCCGGGCTCACAGCGCGGCGGGGCGGCGGGGGAGGCCCTGGCCGGCGGAAGGCGGGCAGGAGTCCGCGCCTTTGTTCCTGGCGGGAGGGCCCGCGGGCGCGCGACTCACCTTGCTGCTGGGCTCCATGGCAGCGCTGCGCTGGTGGCTCTGGCTGCGCCGGGTACGCGGGTGGCGACGGGCGTGCGAGCGGCGCTCTCCCGCTCAGGCTCGTGCTCCGGTCCGGGGACTCCGACTGCGACTCCGACTCCCGTCGCTTGGTCTCCTGCTCCCTGGCGCGCTCACTCGGGGACCCGCGACTAGCGACCGGCACGCTCGCTGTTACTACCTCTTGCCTCTTGCCAGAGAGCGCGCGGACCGTAGCGTTTATAGGACCCCGGCCATTGGCTGGCGACGCCGGTGTGTCAGGGGTGTGTGGGCAGGACCTCGGGGCGGGGCCTGGGGCCCAGCCTGTCCTGGGCGGCGCTCCGCGGGGAGGGGGTGAGGGGAGTGGCCGGGGCCGGGGCCCCCCTAACCACTGCCTCGCTCAGGCTGCCGATCGGCTCGCCCTCTGTGCTTTGGGACCGCGGAGGGCATTCGCTGTGTGACTTAGGGCAAGTGTGCGCACTTCTCTGAGCCTCCGCGGCATTCTCTAGCAAAATGGTGGAGCCGGTACCCGGCTGTAAGGCAAGCTGGGATGCGCGGAGTAGCGGGTGGAAAGCTGGACTGGAGTTCTCACTCGGCCGCTGGGTGACTTCGGTGCACTAGGGATAGTAACAGTACCACCTCGTAGGGCTGTAGAAAGACCAAGTGAGTTAATATTTGTAAAGTGTTTAGAACAGCGTCTACTGCATGGAAAGTAGTATTTATTTGTTAGAGAGACTCCAGGAGGTCTTGCCCAGTGATTGACTTCTCCCTTCCCCGTCTCCACCCCCCACATTCCCTTTTGTGAGCCAAGCCTTGCTTTTGCACCGGCCGGGCTCTCTTGCCTGGAAATGCATACCCATCTCAAACCTGGGCTTTAAAATCACCTCCTCTGGGACGCCTTCCTCTACTTCTCACAGTTCAGGTGAGTCTATGGTGACCTGTAAGTGTGGAAAATATAAAAGGCAGGCTAACTGACTGACATGATAGGACATTAAGGACATGATAGACCTCGGGTTTGAACCAGCTCAACTGTATACCGGTCCGGCCGCGATCCTGGGCAAGTTCCTGGCCAGTGAGGCTGTTTTCGTTTTTTTCTGTAATTTTTTTTTTTCTCAGACGGAGTCTCGCTCTGTCGCCCAGGCTGGAGTGCAGTGGCACGATCTCGGCTCACTGCAAGCTCCGCCTCCCGGGTTCACGCCATTCTCCTGCCTCAGCCTCCCGAGTAGCTGGGATTACAGGCGCCTGCTATCACGCCTGGCTAAGTTTTTGTATTTTTAGTAGACACGGGATTTCACCATTTTGGCCAGGCTGGTCTTGAACTCCTGACCTCGTGATCCACCCGCCTCGCCTCCCAAAGTGCTGGGATTACAGGCGTGAGCCACTGAGCCCGGCCGAGGCTGTCTTATGCGTAAATGGAATTCTCACACCAATCTCATTGCTATCATGAGAGGTGCAATTTCCAGATAAGCTCATGAAGTGTTTAGCATGGAAGTTCTCATTTACTGGTTGGTGGTATTGTTGGTTTATTTATTTATTTTGTTAGTAAATAAATAAATGCTGGTCTCAAACTCCTGGGCTCAAGTGCTCCTCCCACCTTAGCCTCCGTAGTAGCTGGGAGTGCAGGCATGTGCCACTGCACTGGTAGTGATATTGTTATCATCTGACTTCACCTTATTTCCTCTAGACCAGTGCCTTACTTGAGACACAGTGAAGGGAAGGACCCCCAGTCCAAAAGTCTGATCAAAGTCTTGAGGGTCCCTTTCCCGATGGAGGGAGTCATGGTGGGCTTACTGTCTGTTGGAAACCGGGAGGCTGAGCCGACCAGATGACCCCTGGAGTTCTCTGGCAATGTGTCCAGTTCTGGCTGAGGGGCACCTTGGTTGAGTATGGAGCCCTGAAACAGAAGGCAGGTGCATTCTGGGCACCCCCCTGCCCAAGGCTTCAATTCCTATGGTCTCTCTATGCTCAGCCTGGAAAGCTTGGGCCACCTCTCTCCTCACCCCTGGACAGACCAAGTCCTGCTGACTCCACTGTCTACACCACCTCATCCTCCTTCCCTCCCCTGCTGTCTGCAGGGCCTCCATCTCCTCTGGTCTTTCGTCCTCCAGTCCTGCACCCTGCCACTCTCCTGCTCATCTGTCTGGAATTGTCATGGAGGGAGTAAGGGCCAAGCCTGGCCATCACGGTCCTTCTTCGGGGCACCAGTTTACATGCTCAGCCTCACCCCTCACACCAGCAACTCACATCCACACATTTGCTCAGCTTGTCTCCTCTGCCTGGGAAGCCCTCCCCCACCTCACCATGCCAAAAAGCACCATGGGTCCTCCTCCGGGAAGTGTCCCTGGTTCTCCCAAGTGGAAATCTTTCTCTTCTTTACCATTTGGTGTTTTGTAAGTTGCCACTTGTCCTCTGTCTGCCTTCCCTCAGCCTGTGAGCACCTTGAGGACAGGTTCTGCAGCTGAGGCACGTGGGTGAATGACTGAAGGGGGGAAGGAATGCACGAATGAGTGAGCAGCTAATCTACCTGTGTTGAATGTTCCTTCCACTCCAGTCCGTCCTGCTGATACTTCCAGTCTTTCCTTAAGTACCTGTTGGGTTTTGCTACTTCCCTGCTCAAAGTCTCTCCACAGCTCCTTGTTTCTTAGCACATCCAGTCTATGCCTTTTCCCAGTTGCGGATCTGCCTTACTCAGCCCATGGGTCACACTCACCAAACAGCCACCTTGTCCTTCTCTGGGCCAGCCCCATGCTGGCCACTTTCCCAGGGACAGAGATATGTGACCCCGTTGTTAGCCTCATGGAGGCCCCAAGCTGGAGGAGGAGCAAGAGGGGAAATGAGCAGCAACAATACCAAGTCAAGCGTAGAGGGTTAAGAATCTGTACAGGAGCAGAACTTGTACCACATGGGAAGGAGAGTGAGTAGAGAGAGCATCTGGGAAGGGGGAGGTCATGCTAAGCAGAGTTTGGAAGGCTGAATAGGAGTTCACCAGTTGGATCGAGGGAAGGCCATTCTCAACAGAGAGAAGAGCATGTGCAAAGGCAGCAGACTGCCAGAATGATTACCTAGGGAACTTGAGAATCTCTGGGCCACTCTTAGAGATTGATGATGGAGCCCCAGATCCGGACCCTCTGAGTCCCAGCTCTGCTATTTACTTGCAAACATTCATGGGCAAACAATGCCTTCTCTTTTCTGAGCCTAAAGACCCACATCTGTAAAATAGATATAACAAACCCTTCCTAGGTAGGCCTGAGTTGAACTGGGTGACTTCGGGCAAGTCATTGTCCCTCAGTCTCTTCAGCTTTGTAACAAAGGGGTTGCAACAGATAAGCGCCAAGACTCTTCAAGTGTCTGAAAGGCTGTTGTTGCTCTGGGTTGAGAAACCTTGTCATAATAATGTTGTGTGTGTTGCTAATTTACTATGTGCCAGTAAGTGATTGGTATGGATTTATTAATATCTCATTTAATTCTCATAACGAATTCTAGATTTACTATTTTTTATCCTATTTCTCAAAGGAGGAAACTGAAGCACAGTTTCAGAGTGATTTGCCCAAGGTTGAGTAGGTCAGCAAGTGGCCGAGCTAAGAATTGAACCTGGTTTGTCCCCAGACTTTGTATAAAATCTAGTCTAAGGCCGGGCATGGTGGCTCACGCCTGTAATCCCAGCACTTTGGGAGGCCGAGGCGGGTGGATTACAAGGTCAGGAGTTGGAGACCAGCCTGGCCAACATGGTGAAACCCCGTCTCTACTAAAAATACAAAAATTAGCCAGGCGTGGTGGCAGGCGCCTGTAATCCCAGCTACTCAGGAGGCTGAAGCAGGAGAATTGCTTGAACCCGGGAGGCAGAGTTTGCAGTGAGCCGAGTTTGTACCACTGCACTCCAGCCTGGGTGACAGCAAGACTCCATCCCAGAAAAAAAAAAAATCTGCTCTACACCTTTATCCTGTTAGACCTCAGTTTCCTCACTTAAAATTAAACTACATGACATAAAATTTACCATTTTACCTATTTTAAGATTACAGTTCAATGTCATTAAGTGCATTCACACTGTTGTGCAACCATTGCCATCATCCATCTGAACCCACCAAATAATAATTCCCCATTCCCTGTTACCCCTAATCCCTGGCAACCCCCGTTCTACTTTCTCTGTGAATTTGACTACTCTAGGTATCTCATTTAAAGTTTCCTCATCTTTAAAACTACAATAATAAAGATCAAGTGTTATTCGATCCTTCTCCCAGTAGCGCGGTTGGCTCAGACTTGAATTTAAGTCCCAGTTCTATTCACCTACCCCTCAGGCAGGTTGCTTAACCCCTTTGCCTCCCTCATTCACATGTCCCTAAAGTTGGGCTGGTGGACCCTGATGGGACGATCACAGGAGACAGTGGGGATGAAGGTACTTGGAAAGCCCAATGCCACTTCTAGAACTTGTTATACCATCTTCCTGGCGGGCTGGAACCCTGGCTTAGATTTATAGGTGTGACAGCTGGGGAGGCTTTAGAATGGCACATTGCAACCTGGCCAGTGCCCAACCCGACATTTGGGGCTGAGGCTGGGAGGTAGAAGCCACATCAAGGAGGGCTTTGACTGCTTGGCCATAGAGCCCTCCCCTCAAGGAGCTTACATTCCAGCCTGTACACCTGGTATTGTAAAGTGGCTGGTACAGTCTTTACTTACAGAGAGTGCTCAGGCAGTAGTCTGTCCTGCGTGGGTCTTTTAACTGCTTCCCAGAGTCCTGGTCTTGTGGCTGAGAGTCCTATCTTCCCTATTTCCTTAAAGTGATGATTGTTAGGATATTTCAATGCATTTAAACCAGCTGTCACCAAAAAGGGAGTTTTTTTTTTTTTTTTTTTTTTTTGAGATGGAGTTTCAGCTCTTGTCACCCAGGCTGGCGTGCAATGGTGTGATCTTGGCTCACTGCAACCTCTGCCTCCTGGGTTCAAGCAATTCTCCTGCCTCAGCCTCCAGAGTAGCTGGGATTACAGGTGCCTGCCACCATGCCTGGCTAATTTTTGTATTTTTAGTAGAGATGGGGTTTCACCATGTTGGCCGGGCTGGTCCCAAACTCCTGACCTCAGGTGATCCACCTGCCTCAGCCTCCCAAAGTGCTGGGATTATGGGAAAAAGGGAGAATTTAAGAAAGGATATAGAGATTGGATGCAGTGGCCCACACCTGTAATCCTAGCACTTTGGGTTTGCCAAGGCGAGAGGATTGCTTGATCCCAGGAGTTCCAGACCAGCCTGGACAATATAGCCAGACATTGTATCTCAAAAAAAAATTTAAAAATTAGCCAGGCATGGTGGCATGTGCCCACAGTCCCACCTACTTAGGAGGCTGAGGCAGGAGGATGGTTTGAGCCTAGAAATTCGAGAATACACTAAGCCGTGACTGTACCATCACACTCCAAACTAGGTGACACAGCAATATCCTGTCTTTAAAAATATTTAAAAAGTTAAAAAAAAAAAAATAGGCTGGGCGTGGTGGCTGACGCCTGTAATCCCAGCACTTTGAGAGGCCAAGGTGGGCAGATCACCTGAGGTCAGGAGTTCAAGACCAGCCTGGCCAGCATGGCAAAACCCCATCTCTACTAAAAATACAAAAATTAGCCAGGCGAAGTGGTGCGTGCCTGTAATCCCAGCTACTCGGGAGGCTGAGGCAGGAGAATCACTTGAACCCGGGAGGGGGAGGTTGCCGTGAGCCGAGATCGAGCCACTGTACTCCAGCTTGGGCAACAGAGTGAGACTCCGTCTCTAAATAAATAAATAAATAATTTTTAAAAATCTTTAAAATATATTTTAAAATAAAAAAGATAAAGGATACAGAGGTGTCTCATAAACCAGGCACAGGGATGCAACAAGACGCTGACGAAGATCTGGATTCAGTGAGTAGGCTGCCACTAGGATGCTCTACCTTTCTCATCTGTGTTATTTCTCTCTTTCAACACAAACAGGGCTATTCTGCCCCACATGGCAGAAAATGACCATGATGCAGTACCAGAGTCTGCATGGGACCATTTCAACAACCCTTAGAAGCTGACTCAGCTGTCTCCTGGCCCTGACTTTTCTAAGATGAGGGGAGCTGATAGGAACAATTTGGGTGAGATGTTTGTCCTGAGTCCATTTGGTTATGGTCAGGTGATACGGTCACAGAGCACAAACAGAGCTGGCAGAGCCCCACTCTGTGTGACTATGGGATGGAGGAAGCATGTGTTCCTCCTGATGTTGTCACACAGGCACACATGGATTCATTAAAAATGTTTTTGGGCCGGGCTCAGTGGCTCACGCCTATAATCCCAGCACTTTGGGAGGCTGAGGTGGGTGGATCACCTGAGGTTGGGAGTTTGAGACCAGCCTGACCAATATGGAGAAACCCCGTCTCTACTAAAAATACAAAATTAGCCGGGCGTGGTGGCACATGCCTGTAATCCCAGCTACTCAGAAGGCTGAGGCAGGCGAATCGCTTGAACCCGGGAGGTGGAGGGTGCAGTGAGCCGAGGTTATGCCATTGCACTCCAGCCTGGGCAACAAGAGCGAAACTCCCTCTCAAAAAATATATAGTAATAATAATAATAAAACAGGTCCTACCTCCCAGGGATACAGTGTGTGTTAACTAAGACATTTATTCACTTATTCCATAAATACTTATTAAGTACCTAGTACGTGATGGTATTTGTGGAAGCTGCACAATGACTGGCCAGTGGTGGAGGCTCAGTAAGTTGGAGTCACTTAAAGCTCTGCCTTCCAGGTGTGCACAACTAAGTTGATGCTCCACACAGGTGCTTCTGCTCTTGTGGTCTGTGTGCATTCTGAAAATCTAGGAACGCAAACAAGGTGCCGCAGCTATCTATTGCCGTAGAGTAACCATGTCAGGCTGGGTGTGGTGGCTCATGCTTGTAATCCCAGCACTTTGGGAGGTCAAGGCGGGTGGATCACCTGAGGCCAGCAGTTCAAGACCAGCCTGGCCAACATAGCGAAACCCTGTCTCTACTAAAAATACAAAAAGGGGCCCCGCTCAGTGGCTTATGCTTGTAATCCCAGCACTCTGGGAGGCCGAGGTGGGCGTATCACAAGGTCAAGAGATTAAGACCATCCTGGCCAATGTGGTAAAACCCCATCTCTACTAACAATACAAAAATTAGCCGGGCATGGTGGCACACGCCTGTAGTCCCAGCTACTCAGGAGGCTGAAGCGGAAGAATCGCTTGAACCCGAGAGGCAGAGGTTGCAGTGAGCCGAGGTCGTGCCACTGCACTCCAGCCTGGTGACAGAGCCCCCACCCACCCCCACAAAAAAAAAACAAATGAGCTGGCTGTAATGGCACATGCCTGTAATCGCAGCTATGTGGGAGGCTGATGTACAAGAATCATTCGAACCCAGGAGGGAGAAGTTGCAGTGAGCCAAGATCGCGCCACTGCACTCCAGCCTGGGCGACAGAGTGAGACTCTATCTCAAAAAAAAGAAAAGAGAAAAAAAGAGTAACCATCTCAAAACTTAGTGGCTTTAAACAGCAACAACTTATTATTTCTTATGATTTTGTGAATTGACTGGGCAGTTCTGCCCCACGTGATGGCAGCTGGGGTGACTCATGCAGCGGCATTCAGCCGGACACATGGCTGGGCCATTCTCTCCATATGGTGTCGCATCCTCCTCTGTCTCCTGAAGGATAGCTTGGACTTCCTTATAGCGTGGTGGCTGGGTTCCAATGGGGAGTGTTCCAAGGGGACAATCCTCATATGGAAAAGCTTATCAAGCCTGGTTATATCAATGCAAATCATTCTGGATTTAAGTTGCTTTGTCTCTTGATCTCTCATGAACATTCCACTGTGAGTAAATATTCTTCCCAATGCGATTTTTTTCTTGTTGTTAAAGACAAGCTCTGGTTCTACCGCCCAGGCTGGAGTGCAGTGGCATAATCATAGTATAATCATAGCTCACTGCAGCCTTGAACTCCAGGACTCGAACAATCCTTCTGCCTCAGCCTCCCATGTAGCTGAGACTACAGGTGCACACTACCATGCCCAGTCAATCTTTTTTTTTTTTTTTTAAAGAGATAGAGTCTTGTTGCCTAGGCTGGTCTCCAACTCCTTGGCTCAAGTGATCCTTTCACCTCAGCCTCCCTAATAGCTGGGACCACAGGCATGTGCCAATACACTAATTAAAAAAATTTTTTTTGAGAGATGGGGTCTTGCTGTGTTGCCCAGGCTGGTCTCAAATTCCTGGCCTGAAGTGATCCACCTTCCTCAGCCTCCCAAAGTTCTAGGATTACAGGTGTGAGCCACTGCACCCTTCCCCCAACAAGATTTTTTTTTTTTTTTTCTGAGATGGAGTTTCACTGTTGTTGCCCAGGCTGGAGTGCAATGGTGTGATTTTGGCTCACCAAAACTTCCGCCTTCTGGATTCAAGCGATTCTCCTGCCTCAGCCTCCCGAGTAGCTGGGATTACAGGTATGCGCCACCACACCCGGCTAATTTTGTATTTTTAATACAGATGGGGTTTCTGCATGTTGGTCAGGCTGGTCTCGAACTCTGGACCTCAGGTGATCTGCCCGCCTTGGCCTCCCAAAGTGCTGGGATTACAGGTGTGAGCCACTGCGCCCAGCCCCAACATGATTTTGAATGGCTGACTGATAGCCCATCATTGATTGAACCAATCTCCTCTTGATGAGTAATTAGGCAGTTTTCATTTGGGGGCAGTTATAAACAACTCTATGAGGGACAACTTTGTGCCAAGAACTCAGTACATATCGTTGTAGTAGAAGGATTACAGGGCCAAAGGACAGGTGAATTTTTAAAGCTCTGCCAAATTTCCCTTCAGAAAAAATGGTACATTTTGCACTTTTATCAGCTGTAAAGAGACCTGCTCTTTTGAAATCCTCTGGTCAATACAGGGTGTGGTTTGTCTTTTCAGTCTTTGTCAACTGAAAAATGGTGTTTTATCATTGTCTTCAAAAGGGAGAAGATTAGAAGTAAGTTACCCAGAGCCAGATGCTTAAGAAGAGTTCTTGTCTTTCACTCTGAGGTAGCCCGAATAAATCAGCAGGGTCGAGGCCAGGGCAATGCAAAGTGTCTCTCTGCACAATGTCAGGCTATTAAATGCACAGTGTCCCTCTGCCCGCTGACTCAGGATGTAAAATTGGAGCATGGTGCTGACAACAGTGCTCATGGCTGTGGGGATGAGGTCACTGTGTCCTCACTGTGCGGTCGACTGGGACAAGCCCATGGCTTTCCTGTCCCGTGTCTGTGGGCCTTCCGGCAGACACAGGGCTGGTGGCCTCACCCTCCACGCCCGTGTTGGCTTTCACCTTGTCCCTCTGACCCAGTCTGGAGGACCTGGTGCTGCATCTGGGCCAGGCTGGCTGTAACTAATAAGAGTTGTAACAAGGGGCATCTAAAACAGGACCCTGAGATTGGTCTTTGTTTTTGAGCAGCCAAAGCCATACCTCATAGTGTCCGAAGTATTAAAACTGGGGGATCCTTCTTGTGTGGAAGCAGAGCTCCTGGACTCTGAGCCGACCCTGCTTCTTCCTAGCTGTGGAGCAAGTCGGGGAGCTTTTCCAAACCTCAATTTCTTCATCTAGAGAATGAGGGTAATGGTGATTTAAGGACTATTATCTTCTTCCTCTGTGCCTGATACTTGTGATTCTCACAGAAACCCTCAAAGGCTGAGAGTATCCCACCTACTTCACAGATGAAGCAAACTGAAGCCCAGAGAAGGGAAATTACTTGCCCAAGATCACCCAGCAAGTAAGAAACAGAGCTGGAGATAAGCTCAGGTCAACACGGAACCACGCAAACTCCTTCTGTAGCCTTTGTAAAGGATTGATGAGAAAAGCAGACGGTTAAGAGCGCTACAACTTCTGTGAGGTAAAGAATATCTGCAGGGCTGGACGTGGCAGCTCTTGCCTGTAATCTTAGCACTTTGGGAGGCCAAAGTGGGTGGATTGCTTGAGTCCAGGAGTTCAAGACCAGCCTGGGCAACATGATAAAACTCTGTCTAAAAAAAAAAAAAAAAAAAAAAAATTAGCCGAGTGTGGTGTGTGCTTGTAGTCCCAGCTACTTTGGAGGCTGAAGCGGAAGGATCCCTCGGCCCAGGAGGCAGAGGTTGCAGTGAGCTAAGATTGTGCCACTGCACTTCAGCTTGGGTGACAGAGCCAGACCTTATTAAAAAAAAAAAAAAGGATATCTGTGATTACAAGATTACAATGCAATTTTTTTTTTTTTTTTTTTTTTTTTGAGACGGAGTCTCGCTCTGTCGCCCAGGCTGGAGTGCAGTGGTGCGATCTCGGCTCACTGCAAGCTCCGCCTCCTGGGTTCACGCCATTCTCCTGCCTCAGCCTCTCCGAGTAGCTGGGACTACAGGCGCCCGCCACCACGCCTGGCTAATTTTTTTTTGTATTTTTAGTAGAGACGGGGTTTCACCGGGGTCTCGATCTCCTGACCTCGTGATCCGCCCACCTCGGCCTCCCAAAGTGCTGGGATTACAAGCGTGAGCCACCGCGCCCGGCCCTACGATGCAATTTTGAAAGCCTGCTGTTGTCCAGCTGGACAGCTAGAGTTATTCTCAGTGGTGGGATGGCTGAACTGGGGGCTCACTGTGGAGAGCTGGTTTCCCACTGGAGTTCTCTGAAAAGGTGCCTGATTTCACAGCTCTGATTCTACAGAGGGAGGCCGGGCCCTTCACATAATTGCTACCCTTTATTTATGGAGATATTCCTCTGTCAGGATGCCCTTTATATGTGTACAGTCTGTGCTGCAGTCGATTCTTACAGTGATTCTATGCAGAAGGTACTTTAGAGGAGGCTGCTGGGGCGCAGGGTGGGTAGGTACCTTGTCAGCATGGTGGGGCTGGGTCTCCAGCTTGTTGGGACCCCACCCTCCTATCATGGCCCAGGAGTGAGGCATTCAGGGCTGGACCACCAGCGTTTGTGAAGCTTTGTGCCCCATTATCCCATCAGAACATCTTCTTGGCCCTGGCAGGCAGCCAGGGCAGGGCCATTCTCCACCTTACTGACAAAGAAGCCCAGGGAGGGGAAGAGGGTGCTCCCCCGACACCTCCATTGCCTCTGCCTGCTTAGTCCAGAATGCAGGATAGAGAAATAATGGGAAAAGCTCCCAAGTGTTGCTGGATCTCTGCCTGCCAGGGAAGCTGTGACCTCAGTAAGGGCAGGGTGTTCCTTCCAGGGAACTCGAGGTGGGGCAGGATGGGTAGGGAGTGAGATCAGAGGGAAGGCCATGTTGGGAAGATGGGAAAGCAAGTCTCTGGGGGTTTGTGGGATAGAGGAAGGGAACACCATAGAACAGGCCAGGAATAGGAGCTTGACCTGGAGATTACTTTGCAGCAGGTTTAAACAGGGGCCATGTGGGAGCGTGGAGCCCTGGGGTCAGAGGTTACTGGATGCAAATTATGACTCTGCCACTTACGGGAATGGTGAGTTTGGACAAATGATTTCCCTGGGCCTCAGGGTCTTCATGTATAAAAGGGCTGAAGCTCAGTGGGTAACTGGAGCACTGCCTGGGTTAGATCCTGGCTCCACCACTTACCAGTGTGACCGAGGGCGAATGAGTTCACCTCTCTGGGCATCAGTGTCCTTGTCTCTAAGATGGACTTGATAATAATGAAACCTACCCCTCACAGGGCTGTGGTGAGGATGAAGGGGTCTGGCAGCACATGTAGAATTCTTAGAGCAGGCTTTTTTCCTGCAGAGTCTTTGTTGCCATCATCATCATCCTCATCCTCATCTACCTCCAGGGATTCTTGGGGGGCTCAAACAAGGCAGGTTGTACAAATTATCTGGCACAGACATCATTAAATAATAACAGGGCAGAGTGACGGGTGCTGTGATACAGGGAAGTGCTGGGAGAGACACAGGAAAGAGAAAAGACTTCTGTCTGGCTGGGTGGAAGAAGGGTGTGGAAGGTATGGAAGCCAAGGGAAAACTTCCCCTTTGCCCTCTGAAGGTTCACTGAAAAGTCAACTGACAAAAGGCAGATGAATAGCAGAAATGGCATGCAAATTTATTAATGTGCACACAGGGAGAACCACAGAGTGACTGATTATTCCTCACCCTGCAATGGGGTGCAGAAGCTTATATGCCATCTTGAGGTTACAGAAAGAATGGGGGCTTGGGGCCTGAGCGCAGTGGCTCATGCCTGTATTCCCACCACTTTGGGAGGCCAAGGCGGGTAGATCACCTGAGGTCAGGAGTTTGAGACCACCCTGACCAACGTGAAACCCCATCTCTACTAAAAATACAAAAAATTAGCCGGGTGTTGTGGTGCGCACCTGTAATTCCAGCTACTCGGGAGGCTGAGGCAGGAGAATCGCTTGAACCCAGGAGGCGGAGGTTGCAGTGAGCCGAGATCGCGCCACTGCACTCCCACCTGGGAAACGAGAGTGAAACTCTGTCTCAAAAACAAAAACGGTCTGGGCACAGTGGCTCATGCCTGTAATTCCAGCACTTTGGGAGGCTGAGGCAGGTGGATCACCTGAGGTCAGGAGTTTGAGACCAACCTGGCCAACATAATGAAACCCTGTCTCTACTAAAAGTACAAAAAATTAGCCCGACATAGTGGCAGGTGCCTGTAATCCCAGCTACTCGGGAGGACTGAGGCAGGAGAATCACTTGAACCAGGGAGGCTGAAGTTGCATGAGCTGAGATCGCACCGCGCTGCCCTCCAGCCTGGGCAACAAGAGCAAAACTCCAAAAAAAAAAAAAAGGAAAGAAAGGAGGGAGGGAGGAAGGAAGGAAAGAGGAAAGAAAGTGGGGCTTGGATCCTGGCAAAACAGTTTATGAGATGGGGAGAAGAGGAGGCCTCCCTAGGAAAGGTGGTCTTGTTATGTAGATGAAACCTCACAGATAGCAGCTGTCAGAGAGTAGACCTTTGAAAGTACCAGACTCTCATCAGTTAGTCTGTCCTAGATCTGACAAGGGAAGGTCCGCAGAGGAAGCCTGCCTGCATCAATGCAGATGTCCCTATAGATGCAGGTCTCCCCTACAAAAGACAGCTTTGCAGGCCTACTTCTGTTCCCAGGCTCTCTGAACAGCCATCTCAAAATATGTCAAAGAAGTATATTTTGGGGTGAAATATTTGTATTTGCTGCAAAGCCTTGCTCAAAGGACGTGTAGAAGTTCCCCGTGTAGATGAGGGGAAGACAGAAAGATGAACTTGTATCATCTTTGGTTGTGAGAGAGCAACCAAAGATGAGGAACATGGAGCAGTTTCATGGCTGCCTGCTTGGAGTGAAGGGCGTGAGGCTGCACGGGAGCACTGGGGCCAGATTGCAAAGGGCTGGGAATACCTTGCTGGGGTGTTTAAACTTGACCTGGTAGGTGAGGAGTTCTTTTAATTTTTTTTTTTTTTTTTTTTGAGACATAATCTTGCTCTGTCACCCAGACTGGAGAACAATGGCGCATTCTCGGCTCACTGCAACCTCTGCCTCCCTGGTTCAACTGATTCTCCTGCCTCAGCCTCCTCAGTAGCTGGGATTACAGGCACACGCCACCACACCTGGCTAATTTTTGTATTTTTTACTAGAGACAGGGTTTCATCATGTTGGTCAGGCTGGTCTTGAATTCCTGACCTCGTGATCTGCCCGCCTCGGCCTCCCAAAGTGCTGGGATTATGGGCGTGAGCCACCGTGCCTGGCCTTGGTGAGTTCTTACCCGTCTAAATGACATAATCACCCAGGGCACTAAAAAAAAATACTGTTTTATGGTCTTGCCCAACAGTATTCTAAGTCAGTAGGTCTCAAGTGGGACTCAAAAATCTTCACATTTTTCCTTCAACTTGTATTTTAAGTTCAGGGTTACGTGTGCAGGATGTGCAGGTTTGTCACATAGGTAAACGGGTGCCATGATGATTTGCCGCACTAATCATTCCATCACCTAGGTATTAAACCCAGCATCCATTAGCTATTCTTCCTGATGCTTTCCCTCCCCCCATCCTACCCCTAACAGGCCCCAGTGTGTGTTGTTCCCCCCCACAATGTGTTCATGTGTTTTCATCATTCAGCTTATAAGTGAGCACCCGCAGTGTTTGGTTTTCTGTTCCTGCATTAGTTTGCTGAGGATAATGGTTTCCAACTCCATCCATGTCCCCACAAAGGGCATTATCTTGTTCCTTTTTATGGCTGCATAGTATTCCATAGTGTATATTTACCAAATTTTCTTTATCTACTCTATCATAGATGGGCATTTAGATTGAAGAATCTTCACTTTTTAAAGCTTCTCAGGAAATTCTGATGCCCACCCAGAATTGGGAACCCTTGCCATGGAAGAGGGTGGGGGGATATCTTTAAACAGGAATAGGGTCCATTGAGATGCCCACCCCAGACCTCCAAGATTTGGGCAGAGAGCTTGAGAAGGTGGGAAGTGGGTGTAGAAGACTCTGACCCCCAGCCTTCCACCCCTCTCTAAAGCAGTCCCACACTCTGATGGCCGTTTACCACCAGGGCCGACCCCTGGAAGTGCCTCTTCCCTATAGCCCTCTGGCTCCAGCAAGGACAGACAGCCTTCCCTCCTTCCTTTCTTCTTCCCAACAGCTTTTGAGCTTCTCCACAATGTGCTAGGCAAGCTGTTGGTACTGAAAGTGAATGAAATAGGTAGTTTCTTCCCCCAACCTCCTGACCCAAAGCTTTGGGTGATTCCTGCAGTTTTGGCTCAGCTAAGCGTGAAGTGCTGTGTCATCAGGCATGTGGCTAAGCACAAGAGAGCTGGGACAGGAGTCCACCCTGGGGGCTCAAGCAGTGGCCGCAGGGCTCAGTGGTCCAGCCTCCAGGCCCTGTGGCTTCCTGGTTCCCCCTTCTCACAGGCCCAGTCTCTTGTCCTGGCTCTAGCCTTGTGGGCCAAACTCCCAGGCCCGGCCCTCGGTGCCCCCTACCAGGGAGGTCCTGGTGCCTGGGATAGGAGTGAGCTGTTCAGCCGCCTTCCCACCCTCATCTTACACAGGAGACAACAGCGTTGGGTAAGGTCTGAGCAACTCTTCCCAGGGGCAGGGTTAAGGATCATTTCCTCACAGGGGTAGCAGAAACAACAAACACAAGGAAATGACAGGGATGCCGAGGATTTCAGAGCACACAGCTCCGGTCCAGGACGGACTCCCACAGAGAGATGGGGGGAACGCTCCCGGGGCAGCTTCCTCACCTCCGTCTTGGCGTCGGCTCTTGTGTCTTCATGCTGTGTTCTGTTGTTTCCTTTCATCAGGATCCCTTGCCCACTCCAACCCCACCCACACCATCACTGATGTCACTGTTTCACTCACTCACTGCCATTCATTTACTTCTTCCTTTCTCATTCAACACATGGGTACCATGTGCCAGGCACAGGATAAAGCCATAGGCAATATACAGCCTCCTGTGGCGTTCCCAGTTGGATGGGGTCACCAACACAATCAGACAGCTCTAATATAACGTGATAATTGACACTGTGGAGTTGTGCATAGGGTGTTATAAAACCAAGGAGTAACCCAGGGAAGGCTGATTCTTGAAGAATGAGTAGGAATTTATGCAGCGCATACCAAGCAGTGAGAATAGCAAATGCAAAGGCATAAAGTTTGCAATGGCTAAAGCATGGCAGGTTCAGGGGAGCAGAGGGAGTGGAGGCTGGGAGATGAGCAGGGGCATCCATGAAGGGCCTGGAAAGCTGGGCTGAGGAACTAGAACTTTCTGCCTTAGGCAGTGGGCAGCCATTGGAGGATTTTAGGGAGAGAAGGGACATGGTCAGATCTGCATCTTTTTTTTTGAAATGGAGTCTCACCCTGTCGCCCAGGCTGGAGTGCCATGGCGCGATCTCAGCTCACTGCAACCTCCACCTCCCGAGTTCAAGCGATTCTCCTGCCTCCCAAGTAGCTGGGATTACAGGTGCCTGCCACCACGCCTGGCTCATTTTTTGTATCTTTAGTAGAGACGGGGTTTCACCATGTTGGCCAGGCTGGTCTCCGACTCCTGACCGCCCGCCTCAGCCTCCCAAAGTGCTGGGATTACAGGTGTGAGCCACCACACCCAGCCAGATCTGCCTCTTAGAACAATGCTATGGAAGTTGGTTTTGGGGAATGGGTGGAAGAGGGAGAGGTCAGGCAGTGTTCAATAAAGAGGATCAGACACAGGCCAGGTAGGAGAAGCCGATGCCTAGCCTAGGACAGGGCAGGTGGCTCAGCAAGTGTGAACACCTCTCAGTGTAAGAGCTGAGGTGAGAGAGGGGCAGATGGGCTGTGGAGCTGGCCGCACTGAAGGCAGCTGTGTGTTTTCAGGGCTCAGGACCAAAGGGAGGCTGAGCCAGGAAGGCACTCCTGGGCTTTTGGCTTGGGCAGGCTCGAAGTCAACAGATGCAGTTGGGTCTGTGTCTAGCGATTGGGAAGGTCCACAGCAGGACTCCAGCCCATACCTGGGAGTCAGGGCAAAGCCCAGCCTGGGGAAGAGCCCCGAGGAGCCAGGCTGGGTGTCAGGTGGGGCCCTTGTCCTGAAAGGAGAAGAGACTCCAAGGTGGAGCCCCAAGCACACCTGCCTCCGGCACATTCACGTCTCTGGCCACTTCTCTCTTACGGCTCCCTGTGACAATGAGATATGGACACCTGGGAGGCACCTGGGGCTAGTTTCTTCCTCATACCTGCCCCGCTCAGATGAGGCTCCCTCCAGGCTCTGCATCTTGACTCAGTTACAACCTGATCCTGAGCTGGGACCCAAGGGTGTCCTGCTCCTGGCTCCAAGCTCCTGGTGAGGATGAACTTTGGTTTGGCTCCACCTGCTCAACTGCCTTCGGAAGTGTGCCCACCTTGCCAGCCTCGTCAGAATGCAATCTCAGGATGATGAAAGAGTTCAGGAAATGCCACCCCAAGGTACGTCACTTTGGACTTCAAACTGAGAGCATTTGAGGAACAGCAAATGCAGGGAGGGACTTCCTCTGAACTTCCCTTATCTGCTTCAAGATAAATCCTCCAAAAGGAATTCAATGGTTATAAATCCCCTCCCCAGGAACCTCATCAACCAGAGAAGAGTAAACTGAGGTCACAGGACAGGAGACTGGGGGTCAACACCACCCCCAGACAGACTTTATCACATATCACCTATTCTTCTGAGGGCCCATTCATCTTTCCTCCAAATCATTTACTCTCTCCTAAGTTGCCTGAACCCTCCCTCCGCTCACCCCCTGTAAGAGGTATATATGCTCACTGAGGTTTAGGACATTTGCTTTTCTTTCATGTGATGCCCCCATGCACGTAGGATATTCGTGTACCTGTTCTTCTGTAACCCTTTCTTCTGCTGTTAGTTTATTTCACAGACTCAATTACTGAACCCTCAGAGGGTAGAGGGGAAATCTTCCCTCCCCTGCAGTGATGCTCTGGGACTGCCAGTCACCTGGTGTCTAATAGACACCAGAGCTCACTCCCAACAGCCCATTTGGGCAATTAGTCACTCATATGATAAACATTTTTTTTAAGCCCCCAAAGTGTACCAGTCCTTGGACTGAAAGCTGGATTTACAAGGTCAAATCAGATTCAGTCCTTGTGATAGAAGAGTCCATAATACAGTGGAGCCAAACACGTGAAACACAACACAGCCTATTACAACACAACGTGACATGACAGCTTCACACATCCCAACACAGGATACGAGGGCTCAGGTCTGGTTTCTAACTTCTGGGGCCTCAGCTGAGAAAAGGGCAGCTCCCAGTGAAAGGAGGCTTATTAATTAGGGAGGGAGCTTATTGCAATGTCAGCAGTGGAAGGCAGAGGGGAAGAGACTCTAAGTCAGACTAGCTGCTTCAGTCCTGGCACCATAATCTTGGATGGATGACAGAACTCTCTGTGCCTTAGTTTCCACATCTACAAAATGGAGAGAATAATAGTGTGTATGTAATAGGGCTCAAGGATTAATTGAAATAATACACACACAGTGCCTAGAAGGTATAGCAAGCACAATAGCATTAGCTGTGTGGTTGTTGTTGCTGTAGATTTATAGAACCTGATTATACTCTTAGGTTCTTGGAGTCAGAGAACTGTAGAATCACAGAACCCTGGGACCTTAGAACCTTAAACATAGAGGTTTATAAATCTATATAAATATAACATGCACCAGAATATTAGCTAGGAGGGTGAAGAAGGGAGATCTCCCCATTCCTTCAGATGGAGGCGAAATGTCCTCTAATGCCTGAGTTCCAGGGCTGTCACATTCAGTTGCTCAGGTGGTACACAATATACCTCTAAAGAAGGCCATTCACATAGACTTTGATGTGAATGGAGTTCCTTAGACACAGCATGGCATGCACCATTGCGTGAGAAAGCCCACATTTCTCCCAGAGAAGTCGGCTAAGTCCCAGGGGGCTTACACTTACTACCATAATCTCTGCCTCCAGCAAAACATGCCAGCTTTGTCCTGAGCCACACTGACCTGAATGTGATGAAACTGAAACTTGGATTCCACATAAAAATAAAATCACTCTCCTTAAGCATTCCCGAGAGCAGATTATACAGAGGTCCAGAATGTTCTGGAGAGGGATCACATCTTGTGAAGCACAGCTTATTGCTACCCAGATGTACAATGAGATGTGAGCTGTTCCTCCCTGACCTGTCATCTTTCTGCTCACTTCTCTCCCTCCCAATTTGCTCCTCAGGAGCCCAGGCATAAGCCATCCCAGGCTCTTGGTGGGGTCTTAACTCAAAGCCCTTATCAAAGCATTTTCCTCAACAAAAGTCGTTCCTTTTCCTAACAGGAATTTGGGCCATATGTTTAGGTAGTAATTTTTGTATGCCTTATCATATTTAGTGCCACTTACAAAAACTGAGACTCACAGAATTTTAATAGCAAATAATCTAAGAAACAAAAATTTTGGAATAACCCAGCCTAAGGACCACAAGTTCTAAGAATTGTGGAGAATTTCAGAACCCCAAAAATCTTAACAATTAGAAGAGGCCTTAAGGGGTCATTGAGTCCACCCCTTATTCAACACAGGCATCTTCTCTGCAACGTTGCTGGCAGGTGCTGATACTGCCTCTGCAACAACAACAACAACAAAGCATACTTCTGAGAAAAATTGGAAGACAGCTTGTTATCTGAACTATGCATAGACTTGAATAATCTATTTTTGTTTTTTTTGAGATGGAGTTTCGCTCTTATTGCCCAGACTGGAGTGCAAAGGTGCGATCTCAGCTCACCGCAACCTCCGCCTCCCAGGTTTAAGCGATTCTCCTGCCTCAGCCTCCTGAGTAGCTGGAATTACAGGCATGCACCACCACACCCAGCTAAGTTTGTATTTTTAGTATTCTTTGTATTTTTAGTTTCTCCATGTTGGTCAGGCTGGCCTCGAACTCCCGCCCTCAGGTGATCCACCTGCCTCGGCCTCCTAAAGTGCTGGGATTACAGGCATGAGCCACTGCGCCCAACCTGAATAATCTATTAGAGTCTTTATCTCTAAGAAGGGAAATACATCTGAACTAAAGGGTAAAAAATGGCATGTTTTAATTGGTAAGTCTAAATGCAAAACGATGACAACAAAATTTTAAAGGATTGCTTCCTTCTTAAGCTTTGTTTTCGTCCTCTGCCAGTGTATTGCTAGACTCATCTTTCCCAGACACCCAGACCTCCCACGAGAGTATGTACATTCCATTTGGCTTGATTTCAAGTGCTAATGTATAAAGCTTCTGGGTTCTGGGTCTGGCAAGCTATTTCTCATGTTCTCTGATAAAATATTGAAAACCATCTCTAAGGTCTTCCAAGAGGGGATATGTGGAAGATACATTTCAATTTTCCACTGCATTTCAACCTCAATATAATGTGATTAGCTACAGCATTGAAAATTAGCTTAATACTGGCCCATCTTATTATAGGGGCCAAGGAAAAACTTTCCCTTTATCCTCTGAAGGTCCACTGTAATCAACTGACAAAAGAGGCAGATTAATAGAAGAAAAGGCATAACCATTTTATTTTAAGGTACATAGCACAGGAGAACTGAAGGAGAATGATTACCGTGCTATCTTAATTTAATTCCAATGTGGTCTGAGAGCAGACATTGTATGGTTTCTATTATTTTAAGTTGGTTAAGCTGTGCTTTATGGCCCAGAATGCAGCCTGTCTTAGTGAATGTTCTGTGGGAGCTTGAGACGAATGTGTTTTCTGCTGTTGCTGGATGAAGTATTCTATAGACACCAATTATATCCAGTTGATTGATGATGATGTTGAGTTCAACTGTGTTCTTACTGATTTTCTGCCTGCTGAATCTGTCCATTTCTCAGAGGGATGCTGAAGTCTTCAGCTATACTAGTGGATTCATCTATTTCTCCTTGTAGGTCTGTCAGTTTTTGCCTCCATACTTTGCTGCTCTGTTGTTAGGCACATACCCATTAAGGATTTAACTATGTCTTATTGGAGAATTGACCCATTTATCATTATGTAATGTCTCTCTTTATCCCTGATAATTTTTCCTTGCTCAGAAGTCTGCTCTGAAATGAATATAGACACTCTCACATTCTTTTCATTAGTGTTAACCTGTTATATCTTTCTCCGTCTCTTTACTTTTAATCTATATGTGTCTTTGTATTTATTTTTTATTCTTTTTAAATTTTTTTTTCTGTGGGGTCAGCCAGGAGAGGGGGGGACAGGTGACTGGTCCATCCCTGAGGCAAGGATCTCAGCACCTGCCAGGCTTCCCGCCAGACCAACACTTAGCAGCTCTGGGAGAAAGTGGAGAGCCCCAGAGTCTGGCGAACTCGGCAGGACGTGAGACAACAGCTCAAGGGAAAACCATTCCAGTCCCTTCCATGGCCCCAGGAGGTGGGAGACAGGCCCTCCCCATTCTGCAGATGAGAAAGCAAGGCTCTGAGAGGGACAGTAGCTTGTATAGGGGACACAGCACAGGAAGGTGGCAGGGGCAGAAATAAAACCCTTGTGGGTGGAAGGCGCAGGTTCTTCCACCCCATGGGAGTCCCACCATGGCTGGCTAGGAGGCTGAGATACCCACAAGGAAAAGCCTGAAGTGGCAGCAGAGCCTGGAGATGGGGCTGGGGGAAGAAGGAGGAGGAGCGGGGAGAGGGAGACAGGTGTCTCAGGAGACAGAACCGCAGAGTGAGTTTAGTGCTTAGGGATTAGGCTGACTGACCCGGCTTTGCCACTTACTAGCTACATGACCCTGGCATAGGACTTAGTGTCTCTGAGCCTCAGTTTCTTCATCCAAAAAAATGGAAATGGCACCACCACAGTGCTGTTGTGTCATATGAGAAGGTACTGTGTGTGGGTGATGCATACTCTCTGCCCACTACCTATGGGGCTGGGCTGCCCACCCGGCTCACAGTGGCACACCTGCAGGACACTCAGCAGTGAGGAGCAGCGAGTCCTTGTTGAGATGGGCTGCAAGCAGCCCTCTGGTCCAGATGAACTCCCTCAGGCCGAGCCTCATCTCACCCAGCCCCAGCTTTCCTCCTTCCCAAGACACGGGGCCTGGGGAAGACCGTGCCCTGTCGCTGCACAAGGCCTTGATCCTTGCCTACACGGTTTTCTGACTGTTGTGTGCTTCAAGGAGATGTGGATAAGGATCCCTCTCCTCGTATCATACCTGGTGCTTCTAAGCTGTGCATGCTGCAGGAGCGCCTGTGGGCATGGAGGCAGCAGGCCTATGTCTGGATTCTGCCCTCCGAGGGCCACCAGGCTGCATGGGGTCATCTTCTAGGCTCACTCTCCTACCACAGAGCTGCTACCAAGGAACCCCAGTCCAAAGCGTGGCTGCAAGCCTCTCATTCCCCAGACTGAGCCTGTACTGTTTGGTTGTCTCATGAAGACAAATATGGAAGAGACTAATGGAAAGCCCAAAAGAGAAGCTGAGATGTGGTTTGCCATCTGCCTTTGGTCTTGGCAGCCCAGAGGGTTTGGGCCCTTTTTTTTTCTTTTTTTTTAAACATGGAGTCTCGCTCTGTCTCCCAGGCTGGAGTGCAGTGGCACGATCTCGGCTCACCACAACCTGTACCTCCTGGGTTCAAGCAATTCTCCTGCCTCAGCCTCCTGAGTAGCTGGGATTACAGCCACATGCCACCACACCTGGCTAATTTTTGTATTTTTAGTACAAATGGGGTTTCACCATGTTGGCCAGGCTGGTCTCGAACTCCTGACCTCAGGTGATCTGCCCACCTCAGCTTCCCAAAGTGCTGGGATTATAGGCGTGAGCCACTGTGCCAGGCCACAAATTGGTTTTCAAACACTAAAACAGCCTTGCATTCCTGAGATTAAACTCTATTCGGACTAGATTTATTAAACTTTATATATATGGCTAGATTTGTTAACTTTTGTTTTTTGAAATGGGGTCTTGCTGTGTTGCCCAGGCTGGAGTGTGGTGGTGCCATCTTGGCTCACTGCAACTTCCACCTCCTGAGTTCAAGTGATTCTCCTGCCTCAGCCTTCCGAGTAGCTGGGATTACAGGCGCATGCTGCAATGCCTGGCTAATTTTTGTATTTTTAGTAGAGATGGGGTTTCACTATGTGGCCAGGCTGATCCCAAACTCCTGACCTCAAGTGATCTGCCTGCCTCGGCCTCCCAGAGTGCTGAGATTAACAGGAGTGAGCCACTGTGCTTGGCCAACTTTTTTTCTTTTAGGGACAGGGTCTTGCTGTGTTGCCTCAGGCTGGCCTGGAACTCCTAGGCTGAAGGCATACTCCCACACTAGCCTCCCAAGTAGCTGTGATTGTAGGCACATGCCACCTTACCCAGTTCCTTCACTTTTGAAGGAAAGTTTTCAGGATACAGAATACTAGGTTGGTGGGTTTTTTCTCCCAACATTTAAAATATTCCCTTCATTCTCTTTTAGCTTGCTTGGTTTCTGAGAACTCAGATGTAATGTCTTTGCCCCTCTATAGGCAAGTTTTTCCCCACTGTGGTTTCTTTTTTAAAAAATTATTCCTTTTTTTTTTTTTTTGGCCAGAGTACTGTTGGCTACCCCTCTGCTTTCATTCCAAGATTTTTTCTTTATCATTGATTTTAGATTTTATGCAGTTTAAATATTATATGCCTAGGTGTAGCATTTGGGGCTGTGTGTGTGTGTGTGTGTGTGTGTGCGCGTGTGTGCGCGCATGTGTGTGTGTATGAGAGAGAGAGAGAGAGAAATCTCTGAGTTTCCTAGATCTGTGGCTTGGTGTCTGACATTAATTTGGTGAAGTTGCAGGGTGCGGTGGCTCATGCCTGTAATCCCAACACTTTGGGGGGCCGAGGCAGGTGGATCACCTGAGGTCAGTAGTTTGAGACCAGCCTGACCAACATGGTGAAACCTTCTCTCTACTAAAAATACAAAAAAGTTAGCTGGGCATGGTGGCAGGCGCCTGTAGTCCCAGCAACTCGGGAGGCTGAGACAGGAGAATCGCTTGAACCCGGGAGGCAGAGGTTGCAGTGAACGGAGATCGCGCCACTGCACTCCAGCCTGGGTGACAGATTGAGACTCTAGCTCAAAAAAAAAAAAAAAAAATGGTGAAATGTTCAGTTATCCTTGCTTCAAATATTTCTTTTGTCCTCTTTTCTCCTTCAGATATTCCCATTATGCATATAATATAGCTTTTATAGTTGTCTCACAGTACTTGGATATTCTTTCTCATGTTTTTTCAGTCTTTTCTGTCTTTGCTTTTCAGTTTTGAAAGTTTCTACTAATATATCCTCAGTCTCAGAGATTCTTTCCTCATCTGTGTCCAATGTACTAATGAGCCCATTAAAAGCATTCTTCATTTCTATTACAGTATTTATTATCTCTATCATTAAAAAAAATTCTTTCTTAGAATTTTTGTCTCTATGGTTACACTGCCTATATGTGCTTGCATGTTATCTACTTTTTCCATCAGAGCCCCTAACATTAATTATAGTTGTTTTAAATTTTTAGTCTGATAATCTCAGCATTCCTGTCGTATCCCAGCCTGGTTCTGACGCTTGCTCTTTTTCTTCAAAGTGTGTGTTTTGCCTTTAATATGTGTTGTAATTTCCCGTTGAAAGCCACACATGGTATACTGGTGTTGGGGCTCAGAAACCGATACAACAAAATACGGTGGTTTGACATGCCAAACTGAAGAAGAAGCCTCAAGGTCTCTCTGACCTTCCCTCATCTCCTGTCTCTCAATCCTCCGTCCCTCCCAAAGCACATGATAAAGTTATTTTCTGAAGTTTCCCTATCAGCCTAAAGTCCCGTTCCACCAAAGAAGAAAACAATTACCTCTAGTCCCTTCTTTGAGTTTTCATTAACTGAATTCATATCACAGGAAGAAAGACCCAAGTCTGTCAACAAATCTAGGCAGACTTTTTTTTTTTTGAGACAGAGTCTTACTCTGTCGTCCAGGCTGGAGTGCAATGGCGTGATCTCGGCTCACTGCAACCTCTGCCTCCCGGGTTCAAGCGGTTCTGCCTCAGCCTCCTCAGTAGTTGGGACTATAGGCTCTCACTACCATGCCCAGCTAATTTTTGTATTTTTAGTAGAGATGGGCTTTCACCATGTTGGCCAGGATGGTTAGACAGACTTTTGTCACAAACCATTGTCTGCTCTGCAGGCCCAACAGACTTTGTCCAAGGAAATTGTATGTTCTTCAAGCCCATCGAATTCGCCTAAAACTCATTTCCTAGCCCCTAAAATCGTGTATACTTTCCCATCTTCCTTTCCCCAAGAAGAAGGGTATATAGTGCTCGCTTTGGCAGCACATATACTAAAATTGGAACGATACAGAGAAGATTAGTCTGGCCCCTGAGCAAGGAAGATATGCAAATTCGTAAAGCATTCCATTTTTTTAATTTAAAAAATTTATAAAAGTTTTTAAAAAAAGAAGGGTACCATCTTACCACATTGGGATATTGGGTAATCACTCTGTGATTCTCCCCTGTGCATGCTAATAAATTTGTACCCCATTTCTCCTACTAATTTGCCTTTTGTAAGTTGATTTTTTTTTTTAAAGACAGAGTCTTGCTCTTGTCGCCCAGGCTGGAGTGCAATGGCACAATCTTGGCTCACTGCAACCTCCACCTCCTCGGTTTAAATGATTCTCCTGCCTCTGCCTCCCAAGTAGCTGAGATCATAGGCGCCCGCCACCATGCCCAGGTAATTTTTGTGTTTTCAGTAGAGATGGGGTTTCTCCATGTTGGCCGGACTGGTCTCAAACTCCTGACCTCAGGTGATTCACCCACCTTGGCCTCCCAAAGTGCTGGGATTACAGGTGTGAGCCACCAAGTCCAGCCTGTAAATTGATTTTTTAGTGAAACTTCAGAGAGTGAAGGGAAAGTTTTCCCATGGCTCCTACACTGGGAAAAAGGAATTCCTGTAAAATAGGCCTTTAGTTATGTGGTGGAGGAGGTGTGGGGCAGGGGTGGCGTTCCACGGTCCTGTGATTAGCTCTCACTCTTTTCATGAGCCCGGGAACCCTCCTGGGCTGTGAAGTTCACCAGGGCTTCTCCATTTTTTTCTCCCCTTAGGTGGGACAGAGATGGCAGTAGAGTTAGCTATTTCCCCTCCCTCAGGTCAGCTAGGCTCTGATAAAGCTCCAGAAGATTGGGCTGGGCTAAAATAGTTTCTCATGAGAGCAGGCCTTGTTAAGAACAGAATGCTCTGGCATGTTTCAAAATGGTTGCTTTCCCATCCCCCTGCTGAAAGCACAGGAGATTTTTCTCTGACATTCACTGGGAGGACTCGATAGAGATCCTGAAGATTAAACTCACAAACATGTGGGGACGCCCCTATGGCTGGATCTTGCTGGAATGTTTAATGTTCAGATTTGCCCATGCTGAGCCTCCAGCAATTCTTCAATTACAGGTTAGGTTGTCCTGCCCTGGTACCGGTTCTAGAGCAGGTTTCTACTTGGGGGTTTCTGCTTCTCTGTCTCTTCAATTTTGAGGGCAGTGGTTTGCCCTGTGACCTCACTCCTCTAAAGGATCTAAGAAGAATTGTTGATTTTCCAGTTTGCTCAACTTTTTACTTCTTATTAGGACAGAGAGACAACGTCCAAGCCCCTTACATGCCTGATTGGACACTAGACTTCTCACTACCATGTATTGAACACCCAGGTGGAATAAGCACTTCTTACACATTATCTCATTTAATCCTCACATTCACCCTGTGAAGTAATACCACTACCCCATGTTGTAGAGGTGAGTCTTACGGCTCAGCAAGAATTTAGTGACTCCCTCAAGGTCACACAGTTAGACAGTAGGATTTGAGCCGGGTGCGGTGGCTCATGCCTGTAATGCCAGCACTTTGGGAGGCTGAGGCAGGTGGATCACGAGGTCAGGAGATCGAGACCATCCTGGCTAACACAGTGAGACCCCATCTCTACTAAAAATACAAAAAATTAGCCAGGTGTGTTGGTGGGCACCTGTAGTCCCAGCTACTGGGGAGGCTGAGACAGGAGAATGGCGTGAACCTGGGAGGCAGAGCTTGCAGCGAGCTGAGATCACGCCACTGCACTCCATCCTGGGCGACAGAGTGAGACTCCGTCTCAAAAAAAAAAAAAAAAAAAGAAAGCAGGATTTGAACCTCAGTCTGTCTGTTAACAAAGTCAGAGTGTGTCGTGCGCACCATGCCATGCCCCAGAACTATGCAGATTCGGATTAGGTCTTCAGACCCAGAGGCAGACAAAAGCCAGAAACAGAGACAGGAGCCCAGGCCAAAATAGAGGATGGGACCCAGAGCCTCCAAAAGTTCCCAGGATGTATGTTTGACAGACCATCCCCCAGGTCTCCAGAGGTAAATGTTGGATCCCCCTTTTTCCCCTTTCCAGCTGCGTCACTTGGGTAAGCAGCTTTACCTCTTCTAGCCTCAATTTTTTGGTAGGTAGCTCAGGGCGTGGCAAATAGTAACTGCTCAAAAAAATGGAAGTTTGTCATTGTTGTTGCCAGGTAGTGGCTAATGTTGCCAGCTGGGAGGCTGTAAGTGCTAATCCCCTCCAGCTCTAGCCAGGTGAGGTCAGTAACTGGAGATGAGGTCCGAGCCCTTAGAGGAAGGCACCCTGACCCCAGCTGGGCTGGCTGGAGAGGTGGCAGCATTGGAACCTCGGTGAAGAAGCATTCTGTTGACAGTTATAACGAGATATGCCAGCTCTAGTTTCCCATGGGCACACCAGTTACCTCCTCTCCCTGGTAACTGACCCAGTTGGCACCCAGTGCCTGAGAACTTGACGGCACAGTAGGATCAGTCTTTCTCTGGGGGCAGGTGTGCCAGCTGGTATAAAGGAAGAAAAGCCTCCCTGCTCCAGTGCAGAGCCAGCTCTGACACTTCCTGACCAACTCCAATGCCAACTCTGACGCCACAAACTTCTGCTTTTTCAGAACAGGGTCACAGAGACTAGATTTACCCTCCCTTCTGAAATGCCTTAAAATACAAAACCAAACACACACACACACACGCGCACACACACACACACGCGCGCACACACACACACGCGCGCACACACACACACACACAAAATGGCACTCAAGACACTATCTATACATTAGACAATGGCAAATAGTGATCAATGAGAGAAACGAAGAAATACAGGTTAGTCCTACTGACTTGTCACCTGGAGAAAATTCCCATGCCATGGCTCCCCTCATTAACAAGACATGTCCAGGGGCCTGGGGGAAGCCAAAGAGGCTGAAGTTTGTAAGGCCGAGCACTGGAGAGAGGAGAACTACAGAGAAAGAGTGCTGGAGATACTCAGAGGGTCCCCGTTAACTATTCAGTTGAGTATTTTTTTTTTTTTTTTTGAGACGGAGTTTCGCTCTTGTTGCCAGGCTGGAGTGCAGTGGTGCAATCTCGGCTCACTACAACCTCCGCCTCCCGGGTTCAAGCGATTCTCCTGCCTCAGCCTCCCGAGTAGCTGGGATTACAGGCATGTGCCACCACCCCAGCTAATTTTGTATTTTTAGTAGAGAGGGGGTTTCTCCATGTTGGTCAGGCTGGTCTTGAACTCCCGACCTCAGGTGATCCGCCCACCTTGGCCTCCCAAAGTGCTGGGATTATAGGTGTGAGCCACCACGCCAGGACTTCAGTTGAGTATTAATCAAGTGGAAATTACCTGAGGCTGGAGTAAGAAACCACCCAAAAAGGTAAGAGAGAATAGTGCTCAGAGCTCACACAAAGCTAGGAGACAGAGTCTGTTCCTGATAGCCAGAGTGGATTAATTCAAGGGGCCTCAGGGTATTAGCTGAGTAGTGGGGAAAAAGTAACCCTACATAAATACAGCTCTGGGCCCACCTAACCAAAGGACTAAACTGTTTCCGAGTAACGTAATTACTTTTCAAAACAAAACTTGAGATTATTTATACATTCATTTTCTTTTTCTTTTTTTTTTCCTTTGGCCCACCACTCTGCTAGAGATCAAGGTTCTCTAATTCTTCTAGAATTCTCTAATTCTTCTAGAAATACAAAAATATATAGTACACAACAAGGTAAAATTCACAAATGTTTGGCATCCAGTCAGTGGTTACCAGGCATGCAAAGAAACAAGAAAACACTTCCCGTAATGGAGAGGTAATTAATTGATTGACACTGACCTAGAAATGACACTGACCATAAAATTAGTAGACAATAACATTAAACCAGTTATTAAATGTATGTCATGTTGTTAAGCTAGAAGAAATATTGACTATGTAGGGGCATGAAAATATTTTAAAAGACCAAAGAAAACTTTCAGAAATGGAAACTACAATGCCTGAGATGTAAAACACAGTGGATGGAAATAGTGGAAGATTTGACATTGCAGAAGAGAGTATCAGTGAACCCGAAGGCACAGTTGTAGAAACTATGGTGAGCTTGGGCAAAATGAAGCACACAGAGAAAAAAGACCTTTAAAAACCGCAATATTTTAGTGAACTACAACTTCCAACAACCAAATTGCTAGTGCAATAAAGCAAGAAAAAGAAAAAGCTAAGATTGGAAAGAAAGAAGTGACGCTATCTTTATTCACAGACAACATGGTTGCCTATGTAGAAAATCCTATGGAATCTATGAAAGAAGCTACTGGAACTAATAAATGAGTTAGCAAGGATACAGGCCACAAGATCAATATAAAAAAATTATGTTTCTATACACTAGCAACAATCTAAAATTTAAATTTCAATGGCATTAAAAAATGAAATATTTAAGGTAAATCTGCTAAAATATATGTAAGACCTACACATTGAAACGATAAAATATTGTTGACATAGATTAGCATGGTTTATAAAAGAAAAAATTGATAAATTTGATTTTATTAAAATTAAAACTTAACTGCTTTTAGAAAGGCATTGCTAAGAAAAGACAAGCCATAGAATGGGAGAAAAAAAGAATCACTGTCTGACAAGAAACTTGTTTCCAGAATACATAAAGAACTCTTACAACTCAGTTTTTTTTGCTTTTTTTTTTTTTTTTTTTGGAGACAGAGCTTTACTGTTTTTGCCCAGGCTGGAGTGCAATGGCATAATCTCAGCTCACTGCAACCTCTGCCTCCCAGGTTCAAGCAGTTCTCCTGCCTCAGCCTCTCAAGTAGCTGGGATTACAGGTTCGCGGCACCACGCCTAGCTAATTTTGTATTTTTAGTAGAAACAAGGTTTTACCACATTGGCCAGGCTGGTCTCAAACCCCTGACCTCAGGTCATCCGCCCACCTTGGCCTCCCAAAGTGCTGGGATTACAGGCATGAGTCACCACCGTGCCTGGCTACAACTCAGTATTAAGAAAACAAACAACCCAATTAAAATATGGGCAAAGATTTGAACAGACATTCCATCAAATAAAATGGATGGTAATAAGGACATGAAATGAACCTCAATATTATGGGCATTAGGGGAATGCAAATTAAAACTGCAGTGTGGTACCACTACACATCTATTAGGATGGCCAAGATTAAAAAGACTGATCGTATTAAACGTTGGGGAAGATGTGGAGCAACTAGAATTCTCATACATGCTGGTAGGAGTGAAATGGTATAACTACTCTGGAAAAACAGTTTGGTAATTTCTTGAAAAGTTAAACATATGCCTACCATATGACCAAGTTATTCCACTCCTAATTACTTACCCAGGAGAAACGAAAGCATTACAAGTACTTGTATGTGAATATTCATAGAAACGTTATTTGTAATAGCTAAACAATGGAAATAATCCAGATCTCAGGGCAAAGGAAAAAAACGAAGAGCTTGGCCCAGCGATTACTTAGCAGAAGGTTTAAACGTGGGTCATGTGGGAGTGTGAAGCCCTGGGATCAGAGGCTGTTGGGTGCAAGTTGTGACGCTACTTATGAGAATGGATGAGTTTAGGCAAATAATTTATCTGAGCCTCAGTATCCTTATCTGCAAGACGGCCTGATAATAAAAGTACCTGCCTCACAGGGCTTTGGTGAGGATGAAAGGGTCTAGCAGCATATGTAGAATTCTTTTTTTTTTTTTTTTAGATGGAGTCTTACTCTTTCACCCAGGCTGGAGTGAAGTGGCACGATCTCGGCTCACTGCAACCTCCACCCCCCCGGGTTCAAGCGATTCTCCTGCCTCAGGCTCCCGAGTAGCTGGAATTACAGGCGCCCGCCACCATGCCCAGCTAATTTTTATATTTTTAGTAGAGACGGGGTTTTACCATGTTGGCCAGGGTGGTTTCGAACTCCTGACCTCAGGTGATCTGCCTGCCTCTGCCTCCCAAAGAGCTGGGATTACAGGCATGAGCCACCGCGCCCGGCCCATATGTAGAATTCTTTGAGCAAACTTTTCACCTGCTAAACCTTTCCTGCTATCGTCATCATCATCATCATCTACCTCAGAGGGTTCCTGAGGACCTGAAACAAGGCAAGCTATACAAACTGTTTGACACAGGCGTCACTAAATAATTACAGGGCAGAGTGATGCGTGCTAGGATATAGAATGGTGGGAGGTGCTGGGAGACTCACAGCAAAGAGAAAAGACTTCTGACTGGCTGGTTGGAAGAAGGATGTGGAAGGCTTCCCAGAGGAAATAGTGTTTTAGCTGGCCTCAGAGGACATGTGTGGAAGTTTCCCAGGTAGACAAGGGGGATATAGAAAGATGAACTTGTGTGAAGACTCAGATGTTAGAGAGCCTAAGCATGTCGGGAACATGGAGTGGTTTCATGAGACTGCGTGTCTGGGTGAGGGCAAGGTGCGAGCCTGCACAGGACATGGGGGCCGGATGGCAAAAGGCTGGAAATGCCTTGCCTGAGGTTTTAAACTTGACCTGGCAGGTGAGGTCCTGTTAATATGGCAGAATCACAAAGGGCACTTAAAAGAACAAATTCTGTGGTCCTACCCAGCAACATTCTAAGTCAGCAGGTCTCAGATGGGACCCAGAAATCTACAGTGTTTATTTTTATTTATTTGGTTGTTTTTTGGAGACAGAGTCTCACTCTTGTCACTCAGGCTGGCGTGCAGTGGCACAATCTCGGCTCACTGAGCCTCAACTTCCCAAGGTTAAGTGATCCTCTCACCTGAGCCTCCTGAGTAGCTGGGACCACAGGTGTGTGCCACCATGCCAGGCTAATTTTTTTGTATTTTTATTTTTTTATTTATTTTGAGACGGAGTCTCACTCTGTCGCCCAGGCTGGAGTGCAGTGACACGATCTCAGCTCACTGCAACCACTGCCTCCTGGGTTCAAGCAATTCTCCTGCCTTAGCCTCCCAAGTAGCTGGGATTACAGGTGTGAGCTACCACGGCCAGCTAATTTTTGTGTTTTTAGTAGAGATGGGGTTTTGCCCCAGGCTGGTCTCGAACTCCCGGGCTCAAGCGACACTCAGGCCTCAACCTCCCAAAATGCTGGGATTATATGTGGGAGCCACCGCACCTGGCCTATGCTGTTTATTTATTTACTTTATTATTTTATTTAATCTCAGCTCATGCCTAAGGAATCTATAGTGTTTAAAGCTCCCCAGGGCCAGGCGTGGTGGTTCACACCTGTAATCCCAGCACTTTGGGAGGCTGAGGCAGGTGGATCACCTGGGATCAGGAGTTCAAGACCAGCCTGGCTGACATGGTGAAACCCCATCTCTACTAATAATACAAAAAAAAGCTGGGCATGGTGGCATGCACCTGTAGTCCCAGCTACTAGGGAGGCTGAGGCACGAGAATGGCTTGAGCCTGGGAGGCGGAGGTTGCAGTGAACCAAGATCACGCCACTGTACTCCAGCCTGGGCAACAGAGCGAGACAGAGACTCCATCTCAAAATAAATGAATAAATAAATAAATAAAAGGCTCTCCGGGAATTTTTTTTTTTTTTTTTTTTGAGACGGAGTCTCACTCTGTCACCCAGGCTGGAGTGCAGTGGCGCAATCTCGGCTCACTGCAAGCTCCGCCTCCTGGGTCCACGCCATTCTCCTGCCTCAGCCTCTCTGAGTAGCTGGGACTACAGGCGCCCGCCACCATGCCCGGTTAATTTTTTTTTTGTATTTTTAGTAGAAACGGGGTTTCACTCTCCAGGAAATTTTGATGCCCACTGGGATATGGGAACTCCTGTCGTGGGGAGGAGGGCGTCTCTAAGAAGGAATAGGTCCTATTGAGATGCCAGCCATAGACCTCTAGGAGTTGACCATCGAGCCTCAGAAGGTAAGGAGAGGGTGTAGGAGACCCCTGACTCTGACCTCCACCCTCTCATTCCTCTCCAGGGGAGTCCCGCACTCTGATGGCCACATCTGGTGCCAGGTAGTTTCTCGTAAAGATCTACACTCACATTACAACCTAGACAACCCACTAGTAGGTATTTACCCAAGACACCTGAAAGCATATGTCTACCCAAAGGCTTGTAAATGAATGCAACTCCATATGTAATAGCCAAAATTAGAAATAATCCAAACGTTCATCAGCAGGTGAATGGAAAAACAAGTTGTGATATGTTCATACAATGAACTACTACTCAGCAATAAAAAGAAATTAGCTACAGATACAGATAAGGAAACTTTTGGATGTGATTATGTTCATGATCTTGTTTGGGGCAAAGGTTTCAGGGATGTATACATGTGTCAAAACATATCAAATCGTATAATTTAAATATGTGCTGCTTATTGTATGTCAATTGTATCTCAATAAAGCTGTTATAAAAATCTGATGCCAGTTCTGTGCACTCACAGCCAGTGACAATCCCAAGGCCACACTGAATGATTACTGTGCATGAGGTACTGTGTGCTGAGCACTCTATGGAGGTTTTTCCTTTAATCCTCACAATAGCCTTAGGCACTATTATTATTAATACCTCTGTTATTAATGAGGTATTAATTGGCACTATTATTAATACCTCTGTTTACATAGGCAGAAAGGAAAGCTCAGAAAGGTTAAATCACTTCTCCAAGGAAATGTCACCTGACTGAATTCCAGCCCCAGCTTTACCCCTAACCTAATTCACGCCGTGTTCTAATTTGTTTTTATGATTATACAAGCATTGTAATCAGTATGGAGAGCGAAAGAAAACATGTTTCAATTGCTTTCAGTCAACCCCTGTACATCATTGACTCCCTATATGTGTAGTGATTTTTTTTTTTTTTTTGAGATGGACTCTCACTCTGCTGCCCAGTCTGGAGTGCAGTGGCACAATCATAGCCCACTGCAGCTTTGATCTCCTGGGCTCAAGTTATCCTCCCAGCTCAGCCTCCCAAGTAGTAGCTGGGACTACAAGTGCATGTTATCATACTCAGCTAATTCTTAATTTTCTTTTCTTTTTTTTTTTTTTTTTTTGGAGAGACCGGGTCTCACTATGTTGCCCAGACTAGTCTTGAACTCCTGGGCTCAAGCAATCCTCCTGCCTCAGCCTCTCAAAGTGCTGGATTACAGGCATGAGCTACCACACCCAGCCTAGCCAGTATTTTTTTTATCACTATCATTCAATAATGTACACAGCATTTTGTTTGCCCCACCCTTCCTACCCCAACCTTATCTCTTTCCATGTGGTTTTTGTTGTTGTTGTTTTTGTTTTTGAGATGGAGTTTCACTCTTGTTGCCCAGGCTGGAGTGCAATGGCACAATCTCGGCTCACTGCAACCTCTGCCTCTCAGGTTCAAGTGATTCTCCTGCCTCAGCCTCCTGAGTAGCTGGGATTATAAGCGCACCCCACCATGCCTGTCTAATTTTTGTATTTTTAGTAGAGACAGGGTTTCATTCACCATGTTGGTCAGGCTGGTCTCGAACTCCTGACCTCGTGATCCACCAGCCTCGGCCTCCCAAAGTGCTGGGATTACAGGCATGAGCCACGGCGCCCGGCCTTCCATGTGGTCTTATACTGTTCTACATAAAGAACACCATGAACAACAGCTTTTAGGGAAGGTGATTTTTTTTTGTTGTTTTTAAGAAAAGCCCTGGGAGTGGAATGCAGGGCTCAAAGTGTTTATGCATTTTTCTCTCATCTGGAAAAACACAACTGAACCTTTTTATTGCTTAGTCTAGATTGGAACCTTCCTGGCACTCTAATCCAGACCCTGAAATTCCTGTAACATTTGTAAGTTTGGCCACTAAGCATCTGTTCTACCCATGCCTGAAGGAAGTAGCTCATGCCCCAGGACCAGGAATAGGTTTTGATGGGTCTTAGCCAATCCCCATGTCCCACCCACCCTCTGCAGCCATTTGTTCAGGGCTAGCTCTAAACCAAATCAGAGCCAAGGAAAGCAAGAGACTTTTTTGGCATTCTGTTTTTTTTTTTTTGCTCTGTCGCCCAGGCTGGAGTGTAATGGTGCCGCCTCGGCTCACTGCAACCTCTGCCTCCCGGGTTCAAGTGATTCTCCTGCCTCAGCCTCTCAAGTAGCTGAGACTACAGGCACGTACCACCACACCTGGCTAATTTTTTTGTATTTTTAGTAGAGACGGGGTTTTGCCATGTTGACCAGGCTGGTCTTGAACTCTTGACCCCGTGATCCACCCATCTCGGCCTCCCAAAGTGCCGGGATTACAGGCGCGAGCCACCGCACCCAGCCTTTGGCATTCTTGAGAAAGAGAAGTGGCTTCCCCCCACACCCGTGGGTGCTACCAGGGAGGCCTCCTTTTCTGGGACAGTGTAGGGAGGGACAAGGAATTCTTTAGCACAGTGGTGGTATGTCGTGGATAGTGGGTCATCTGAGCATGACGTTGCAGAGATCAGAGCAGGTTGAGAGAGAGAGACCCCCTCTCCATTCTTGATTATGTTGTTTGATTCACTTGAAGCCAGCTAACAAATTCCATTTGCTTAAACCAGTTTCCATTCATTCATTTCTTTGACCAATATATACTGATCACTTACTATGTAGACAACTTCTAGGAACCATTTGAGCTAGGTTTTCCATGAGCATAATTCTAAATCTAATCTTAACCTAACCCTTAGTCATAAACTAGAACTCTGACTCTTTTCTAGTGAAGAGATTTTAGTGGCAAGAAACAAAAGCCTGGACCACTCACATTGACCCAGTCAAAGGGGCATTGGTGTAAGAACATGCATGAATCACTAAGTGAAATTCCAGGAATATTACAAAGATTTTACCAGCAATGGGCCTCATGAGGGCCCTAACTGATGAGGAATTCAGTCCCTCCCTACTACCTGTGTCTTCAAAGATTCTAAATGTCAAAAACCCCAACTAATAAAGAGATCCTTAAATGATTCATTCCCTGGACAAACTCCATGACCACCTATATAGATCTTTAATAGGAATCTCCCCTGGACAGATGTATTATTTTTTTTTTTTTGACTGAATCTTATACTCTGTCGCCCAGGCTGGAGTGCAGTGGCGCGATCTCGGCTCACTGCAACCTCCGCCTCCTGGGTTCAAGCAATTATCCTGCCTCAGCCCCCAAGTAGCTGGGACTACAGGCACCCGCCACCACACCTGGCTGATTTTTGTATTTTTAGTAGAGATGGGGTTTCACTATATTGGCCAGGCTGGTCTCAAACCCCTGACCTCAAATGATCCACCCACCTTGGCCTCCCAAAGTGCTGGGATTACAGGCGTGAGCCACCACATCCAGGCTAAGAATGGTGTCTTTCAAAGAGCAAAAGTTTTTCATTTTGATAAAGTCAAAATGAAATCTTAACCTAAATAAACACCATCTTAACACAAAATGTTGATTTTGTGGATCTTTTTTTTTTAATGATTTCTGTCTTTTATGTTCTCTCTAAGTCTTTGCTTAGCCCAGGGTTTCTCGGCCTCAGCACTATTGGGATGTTGGCCCAGATAATTCCTTGCTGTAAGAGGCTAGTCTGTATACTGTAGAGTGTGTAGCACCATCCCAGCTAGGAGAAACCAACTGCAAGGTCGTGAGCAGCTCTATGGAGAGTTCCATGTGATGAGGAACTAACTGAGGCCTCTGTTAACAACCATGTCCAGCCCCCAGATGACTGCAGTGCTGGTCAACACCTGGATTCCAACCTCATGAGAGACCCAGAACCAGAACCACCCAGCTGAGCTGCTCCTGAATTCTTGTGGAAACTGAGATAGTCAATGCTCATTTTAAACCACTAAGTTTAGGATAATTTGTTACACAGCAATAGATAACTAACACATACATCTTGCACATATTTAATTAAGTGTATCACTAAGTATTTGATGTGGCTTTTTTGTTTTGTTTCGTTTCGTTTGAGACGGATTTTTGCTCTTGTTGCCCAGGCTGGAGTGCAATGGTGCGATCTTGGCTCACCAACACCTCCGCCTCCCGGGCTCAAGCGATTCTCCCGCGTCAGCCTCCTGAGTAGCTGGGATTACAGGATGCACCATCACACCTGGCTAATTTTTGTGGTTTTAGTAGAGACAGGGTTTCTCCATGTTGGTCAGGCTGGCCTCGAACTCCTGACATCAGTTGATCCACCCGCTCAGCCTCCCAAAGTGCTGGGATTACAGGCGTGAGCCACTGCATCCGGCCTAAGTATTTGATGTTTTAATGTAATTTTAAGAAGTGTTTGTAAAATTCCAGTTTCCAATTGTTGGTTGCTTGTATATAGAAATATAATTGATTTTAAAATATTGACTTTGTGTTCTGCCACCTTGCTAAACTCACTTAGTTCTCACTTATTATTAGTTCTAGTAGCTAAGAAGTCTATAATTTTGACATGTTAAGAACCTAGTGTGAGGCTCCTCAACGCCTGGCTGTGAATACTCTCCTCCTCCTTTCCCGGAATGCGTTTTTAGAAACAGAGTACTCACAAATTCTAGGTCTGTGGTCTTTCCCCTCCAGTGCTAAGAACCTTTAGGACCACCTGTAGCAGGAGGGCATGAACTTTTACTTTCACAGTTGGACATTAACACAACAACTCGACTACCATCCACACCTGCTTCAACTCACTAACTCAATCCTTTTGATTTCTCTGCTCAGTCACTGGTTTGAACAGGCTCAGATCTCTGGACCTCTCCATATCATGATTTCTTTGCCTCCATTTTCCTACTATGTTTTCCCAATTCAGGTTCCCAAGGTGAGAATCTAGTTTGGCTCATCCCATCTTTTCCCTCCATGTCACTGATTGTCAGGCAGCCCTTGAGTCAGATTCCTTCTTCTTCCAGTTGGCTCCATCCACAGAGGATGTCTTAGTCCATTTAAGCTGCTATAACAAAATGCCATAGACTAAGGGGTTTATAAGCAACACAAATTTATATTTCTCACAGTTCTGAAGCCAGGGAAGTCCAAGATCAAGGCACTGGAAGATGTAGTATCTGGTTAGGGCCCTCTTTGTGGTTCATAGATGGTACCTTCTCACTGTTCTTACATGGTAGAAGGGGCAAGGCAGCTCTCTGCACCCTTTTTTTTTTTAAAAAAGGCACTCATCCCATTCACGAAGGCTTTGCCCTCATGACATAATCACCTCTTAATATTATCACCTGGGGGTTAGGATTTCAACATATGAATTTTGGGAAGACACAAACATTCAGACCATAGCAGAGGACAAGGTTTAATGGTCCAAATATACCCACTTGGGCTATGGGGGTTTTGGACAGAATCATCTTCCTAGAAAGGAATGTGATGGGGCAGGCCCTATGATGGACACTTCCCATATAGAAGATCACCTGTCTTGCAGATAGTCGCCTCTGTTGCAGGTGGACACCTGTCTTGCAGACCTCCAATCCTAAACCCACATTCCTCCCAAGCCGTGAGGTTCACTGTTACCTAACACTGCTCTTCATCTAGCCTCTAAGAGAAACTGAATCCCCATTTATAGGACTGAATGTTTTTACTCTTGAGCATTGATTATCTTCTTCCTTCCTCCTAAGCTTCCCACTCCTTCTTCCTCTGCTCATTCACAGTCAGAACTGAAAGGACATGGAAAAATCACACAGTCCAATCTGGGCACGTGGCAGGTGAGAAAAGTGTGACCCAGAGAGGTGAAGTGACTTGCCCAAGTTAATGCGTAGGCTAAATGTAAGTATAGGCCTCCTGATTTTTACTATTAGTGTTTTCTCCCCACTAGCCAGTAGTTGGCCCCAGTAAGCATGCCTCCCCCCGACTTCCACTAGGGTCTAATGGGGCAGAAAAACTGGTGCTGCAGCCCAATGGAGGCAGGCAGGGCCAAGAAGCAGGTGATAGCTATGACCCAGACTAGGTGGTGGGTAGCAGGAATCCCACCCCACCAAGATCAGGCTTTGGGGTTCGGTGGGTGAATGCATGAAGGCCTAGGTCCAGATTTGGCTAGAAGATGAGAAGTGCAGAGGCAGGAGACTGGCTGATTTGGAGCCAGAATCAATAGACCTGTATTACTTTCCTGTGGCTGCTGTAATAAATTATGATAAATTGGGTGAGTTCAAACAACAGAAGTGTATTCTGTCACAGTTCAGGAAGCTAAAAGTCTGAAAGCAGGGTATCAGCAAGGCTCCAGTCCCTCCCCAGACTCTTGGGGAGAATCCATTCCTTATCTGTTCCAGCTTCTGGTGGTTGCAGGTGTTCCTTGGCATGTGACTTATCACTCTCGTCTTAGACTCTGTCTTCACATGGCCTTCTCCTCTATTTGGGTATGTCTTCTTCTCTCTCTCTCCTCTCTCATAAGAACACCTGTAATGTCATTTAGGGCCTACTTGGACAATTCAGGTTAAGCACCTCCTCTTAAGAACCTTAACTTAGTCACATCTTTTGCCATATAAGATAATGCTCACAGGTGTCAGGGATTCCTGTTGGTATCTTTTTTTTTTTTTTTTTTTTTTGAGACAGGGCCTCACTCTGTCACACAGGCTGGAGTCCAGTGGCATGATCGTAGCTTACTGCAGCCTCGAACTTCTGGGTTCAAGTGATCCTCCTGCCTCAACTTCCTGAGTAGCTAGGACAACAGGCACCGTCAGCACACCCAGCTAATTATTGAATTTTCTGTAGAGACAGCATCTCACTATGCTGCCCACTATGTTGTTCAGGCTGGTCTTGACCTCATAGGCTCAAGTGATCCTCCCACCTCAGCCTCCCAAAGTGCTGGGATTATAGGCATTAGCCACCATGCCCAACATAATGATGTGGATATCTTTTGAGGTACCACTTTTGGCTTCCCCCAAACCTCACCACCCCACACTACTATCCTCCTTACGATGGCTTCTAGACTGTGGGGGAAGGGGCAGCAGCCAGGAATCTTTCCTTATTCCATCCCGGAAGTAGAGGGGAAACTGAAGGTAGGAAGGGAAGAGATGCTCTTCTTACTCTGGACTCAGATGCTTTTGCTTATGTTCTTACTGAGTCATCTCAACTGGATTATCAGATAAGAATTCATATTCCAATATTATGGTATTATGGGTGAAGAAACTGAGGCTCATAGATGAAATAACTTGCCCAAGAAACTCGCCCAGCTAATGGGTTTCAGAGTCAGGATTCAAAGCCAAGTTGGTCTGACTCTGAAATCCATACTGATTCCACTGTCCTGGGAATGACAATGGGAAACCTACAGTGAAGGTTCCAGCTCTGCCTTGCTGCTATCACTGCCTCTGCCTTCTACTCTAAGTGCACACTGAGCGTTCACAGCCTCTTTAAAACAGCACCCTGTCTTTGGCCCTCAAGAACCCCGGATGCATTCATGGCTGTCAGATCTCTTGGGGAAGGCAGTCACTGGGAGACAGGGTTCCAAGTACCGGCTTACCCTTGTCTGCACTGGCTGAAGCCATGCAGAGAGGAGTGGGTATAGGGAGGCCCCTCTCTCCTGGGAGTTAAGATATTTCAGTTGAGGTCTGTATTAGTCTGTTTTCATGCTGCTATGAAGACATACTCAAGACTGGGTAATTTATAAAGAAAAAAAGTGGCCGGGCGCGGTGGCTCAAGCCTGTAATCCCAGCACTTTGGGAGGCCAACGCAGGCGGATCACAAGGTCAGGCGTTCGAGACCAGACTGGCCAACATGGTGAAACCCCGTCTCTACTAAAAATACAAAAATTAGCCGGGCGTGGTGGTGCTCACCTGTAATCTCAGCTACTCAAGAGCCTGAGGCAGGAGAATTGCTTGAACCAGGGAGGCAGAGGTTGCAGTGAGCAAAGATCGTGCCACTGTACTCCAGCCTAGGCAACAGAGTGAGACTCCATCTCAAAAAAAAAAAAAAAAGAAAAGAAGTTTAATTGATTCACAGTTCTGCATGGCTAGGGAGGCCTTAGGAAACTTACTATCATGGCAGAAGGCAAAACAGTCACGTCTTATATGCTGTCTGGCGAGAGATGTGAGTGCCCAGCGAAGGGGGAAGCCCCTTATGAAACCATCATATCTCATGAGAACTAATTCACTATCGTGCTATCATGAGAACAGGATGGGGGAAACCACCCTCATGATTCAATTATCTCTACTTAGTCCCTCCCATGAAACGTGGGGATTATGAGTACTACAATTCAAGATGAGATCTGAGCGGGGTCACAGTCAAAGCATATCAGGGTCCAAGCTGGACAACCTCTGTGAGTGATCGCTGGCAGTCTGTTTCACATTCTGGGCCTCAGTTTCCTCATCTGTCAAATGGGAGAACTCAGTTAATCTGTAAGATTATGTTCAAGTCCTGAACTACTATGATTTAAAATATTATCATGACACAAGCCCTCGTATTCGCACAGCCTTCTCTGGTTAGCAAAATGTTTTCACTCATTGCTTACCATTCCACCAACACTGACTTCCATTGGCATGTGCTTAAGCATATGTTGGGCAATGCTGGGCAGTAGTGGCACAGAGAGATGGAGGCCATTGCCCTCGGGGAGCCACTAGTTCAGGTATAGATGCAGATAAAAAGGGAGAAGTAGGTAAGAGCATGCATAGGTTGAACAAAGAGCCCTGGTTGCTGAGGAGGGAGCTGAGGGGGAGGGGTAGTGCTGCACGTGACCCCAATCCCATCAAGTGGGAAAGGCATCTTTGCCTCCATTTTACCTATAAGGAAACTAAGGGTCAGAGAGAGAAATGACTGCTCAGATGCACATAGCCAAGAAGTGACCAGGCCTGCCTTCATTCTGGTATTTGTCTTTTGGCACAGTTTGCTTACCCTATAGGGGATATTGGGATGGAAGACGGGGGAAGGAATCTGAGCCATACCTGAAGATACGTGCAAGGAATACTGTTTGGTGGGGAGGTGGACACATCAGCATGCTACTCTGGATTTTCAGGAAGCACAGCTTGACCACCTTGTAAATGTCAGGACTTGGGCTGGGAGTCGAATCAGAGGGTTTCCTGGCCCAGGGGAGCTGCAGCCTGACCACACTAGGGTCAGAGCAGTGACAAGCTGCAAGAAGCCCCAGCCTGGGCGTGCGTAGGGTTTTCTATCCAAATGAATTCATGGACGTGCATTCACTCATCCGCTTATCCATCTAATCTTTCTGAACACTGGTCTGAGCACTGAGCACCTGGGGCTGTAGCCTGTCTGCATCTGTGTTCGTGCCTGTTGCTCATCCACCTCGACACCTCCAGGGCAGGGGCCTGGTCTCACTCCTCTTTAGCTAACATAGAGGAGACTGGGCCAGACTATTCGGCGCCTCAGAGCCTCTCTCTGCTGCTCTCAAGGCTCCCTTTCCAGGAATGGGGGCTCCAGGCAGGCTGCCCGGGTAGAGGAGAGGGCGTGACCATGTCGGCCCCTCTCCCCAGGTCGGCCCTTCTCCCCAGGTCAGCTGATAAGCTCCAAAGCAGTCGGGACCGAGGGCCTCGGAGCACAGCCATCAGCCACCCCGTGCCCCACGGTACTAATGAGGCAGCCACCTCCACGCCCCAGCGCTGGGATGGGGGGGCCTGGCCTCTTAGCTCTCTGTTCTCCCTCTCTATTCTGGGTGGTCTTGCCCATTTGTTAGCTTTGGTGGGGGGATGGGGGATTCTTTTGCAAAAGATTGAACTGTGGGGGCCCCGGGGGAGGGCAGCTGATTCCAGTAGAGAGGACACTTCCCTCCCAAAGTGCCTTTGTTCCCTAAGAGTCTGACCCAATTCTTTTCTTCCATCTGCCCCTAGATTGCCCTGCACAGAGGACAAAGGGCCCCGGCGAAAGGGGTGGGGGAAGAGCAAGGAGGATCTCAAAGGGTCATTCTAGGGTTCACTCTCTAGCACCCCTTGACAGGATCTCTTGCGTGTGGGGAGCACAAGCCGACCTGTGCACGTGTGTGAGGTCAGGCGTGGACAGGTCTGTGGGACCACACGTACGGGCATGCGCACGGGGATAGTGAGTTCCATGGAGGCATCCTGTGGTAGGGAACCCGCGACGGTGACGCCACAGATGGTGTGCGGAGGCTCTGGTGGCCTCCAACCTCCATCAGGCCAGCCCTCCTCGCTTCCTTTGATGTGGACAAGACTGCTTTTTTTTTGTTTTTTTGTTTGTTTGTTTTTTGAGACGGAGTCTCGCTCTGTTGCCCAGGCTGGAGCGCAGTGGCGCAATCTCGGCTCACTGCAAGCTCCGCCTCCCGGGTTCACGCCATTCTCCTGCCTCAGCCTCCTGAGTAGCTGGGACTACAGGCGTCCGCCACCACGCCCGGCTAATTTTTTGTATTTTAAGTAGAGACAGGGTTTCACCGTGCTAGCCAGGATGGTCTCGATCTCCTGACTTCGTGATCCGCCCGCCTAGGCCTCCCAAAGTGCTTATACAGGCGTGAGCCACCATGCCCGGCCGACAAGACTGCTTTTTAACCTTGTTGGAAAGAACCACTTGGAGATCAGCCCATCTAGGGGGACTCTTCTCGCCTCTTAGAGAAGAAATTCCGGGGCGCAGAGCCGCGCACCCGAATATCCATGCATCCGAATTCCAACTCCGCTCAGAAGCCTGGGGCGGACTCCCCGTCCCACCCAGCGAGCGGGCATGCGGCCGGGACATGGGCGAGGATTTCCTCGCCAGCCCTCCTTAGCACAGAGCTGTGCATCTCACGACTCCCTGCGCGACCCCGGGCTAGGCCCTATTAGGGTCTGGGCTTCGGGCATCTGGTCTGCAAAACCGACTGTGCCGCTTTTCTCGGGCCGCGGCTCCGCTGGGCAGGTTGCGGCAGGGGAAGGCTCGGCAGTGCGCAGGCCGCGGCCTACTGTCCCGAGCAGCCCCCGCTGCCCTCCCCTTTGGGGCCCCGGCACCCCGCCAGACAGGTATCGGGCAGCCCCGCCCCGCCGCCGGGACACACTGGCAGCTTTGTTACCTGCCCCAGCGCGCCCGGCCTACGAGCGCTACGTGCTGCCGGCCCGCGGCCCCCTCCCTCCCCTCCCCGTCCCCGTCCCCGCCCCACATTCCCGGGCCTGGGGCTGCGGCAGCTCCAGCTGGGTCTTTGTGAAGCGGGACTCTGGCACCCCTCGCCTGCGTGGGCTGTTGGGGTCGGGGCCCTAGCGCCCTTCGCCCACTTCATCTCGCCCCTTTCCCTGCTCGGCCACCCTCAAAGAAGCCAGACTTCGCCTTCCCATCCCCTGCGACCCCCCCGCTTGCAATGGCCGCCTTCCCCACCCTCAGTCGCACCCTAAGGCCCAGTTCAAAGGCTGCTTCTCAGAAGCCTCCGCTGATTCCCAGTTTTAATCACTCTCCCTGGGGCACCCGCTTTGCCCTGATCGCTTGTTTTTGAACCCCTCTAGGTCCTGGGAGAGGCCGGCATTACTGCCTGGCCGCCCAGGAAAGTCTTCCGTGGGTGATAGGATGAGTGAAGCTGGAGACCGATAGGAATGGAAACCGAGGTCTCCCAAGTCCAGCGTGGAGTCCCGTCTACTGCCTGGGCTGATGTCTGAGCTTCCCTCTCGGGACTCCGTGTATGCCCTGAGGCCCTTCATTCGCGGGTCCATGCTCAGCCACACTGCACACCCGGTACTTCAGGCCTCCCAGTCTTTTCCTAGGCTGCCCCTTCTGCCGGATACACTCTCCAGCCACAAGAGCAAAGCCGGCCTCTCCAAGGGCCATCTCTCCTGGAGAAGCCGTGCCTGATCCTTGGGGCTTTGTGGTAATCAGTTCACCTTTTTGTTCCAGAAGCTTTACATGTAAGTTACATTTGCCCTTCACTGCAACCCTGCAAAGCAGTGATGCGATGTGGCCCGAAAGTGGCTGGCCTGGGATTTGACCTTGGTTCTAGAATGACGTCAGACTTCACAAGACATCAAAGACGGGTTCTTTCTTCCACCGCGTGCTGTGGCCTTTCTCTCCCAGGCCTTCCCCCAAGGACAGCTGTTCCTCCCCACCTAGCCCCATCGCTGCTGCTTTCAAGCTGGAGCAGGGCGGGGTTGGGATTCTTGCTCTAGGGCTAGGCCAGGGGCTGGGTCCCCTGTGGCTTTGGGCCTCCTTGAAGAATTTCGAGGGAGGATGTGCAGGGCGTGGGGAGAGGTGAGGCAGGAATGTGGGGCTCCGGAGGGAAAGCAGTCAAAAGTGGAGAGGGCCTCCGGAGGTGGCTTTCCCAGGGCCCTGGGAAGCAGCGGCCTGTTTGAATGACAAAGGTTCCCTGGAGAGCAAAGGAAAGCTCTAGAGGATGGGAATGTGGGAGGAGGAGGGTCAGAAGGGTGGGGAGGAAGCTGCCCCGTGGGCTCCCATCTGCAGCGGCCCTTTCAAGTCCTGCTAAACCCTTAACAATAAGAGGAACTGACCAGTGGACACACGCAAAGGATGATTAACGTAGTTCACTGAAGAAATACAAAAACCTGTGAAAACGCTAGAAATCCCAAAGTACAAATGAAAAAAGAGTCTGCTTTTTCCTATCTATAGAACTGGTCAAGATAATAGAAGTGAAAACACCAGATGTTGGTGAGGTGTGGGAAAGGGAGTGCTTTTTTCACTGCTAAGGAGGTAAATTGTACCACTTTTCTGCAGGACCATGTCACAGTATGTACAAAAGCCTTTAAAAGAATTAGAATTTGCCTTAGCAATTCTGTTTCTGGGCCATATCCTAAAATAAAAGATTATTTATCCCAGCCTTATTTATAACTGGGAAAAACTGGAAATTCTCTAAATGTTCAATGACAGGGAATTGGGTAAGTAGGTTATGCCTCATTCGCAGACTGAAGACTGCAGAAATTAACTGTCACGTTCTTGAAGAATATGAAAGACATGGGAAACACCGAAGATAAGCTGGGAAGTGAAAAGAGGAAGTCGTAAAACAGCATGACTCCAATTTTATACAGTGACTGTATAAATAATATCTACCATGCATGGTGCTGGACTGGGAGCCAATCCCAGTCTCCCATTCGAGCATCACAGCAGCCCTGGAAAGATGATTCTAGTAACTGCATGAAAAAAATATATAGATATATATTGAATATACATATTATATATATTGAATATATATATTTTGCATATATATTATGTATATATTGAATATATATATTCAAAAAATATACTACACTTGATCTTAGCCAAAAGGCCGAGAAGCCAAAAAATATATATGTGAGGAAATTCAACAAAATGTTAACAGCAAGGGGAGAGGGCATGTGTTTTTACTTTTTTCCTTTATACTTCCTAATCTTTTCCCAATTTTCTTTTTTTTTTTTTTTTTGAGACGAGTTTCATTCTCATTGCCCAGTCTGGAGTGCAGTGGCACGATCGCAGCTCACTCACTGCAGCCTCCGTCTCCCAGGTCCAATTCTCCTGCCTCAGCCTCCCAAGTAGCTGGAATTACAGGTGCCCGCCAACATGCCCAGCTAATTTTGTGTTTTTAGTAGAGATGGGGTTTCACCATGTTGGTCAGGCTGGTCTCGAACTCCTGATCTCAGGTGATCCACCCGCCTCGGCCTCCCAAAGTGCTGAGACTACAGGGGTGAGCCACCACACCCGGCCCCAATTTTCTTCAATAAAAAATATAATGAAGACATTACAAAATTTGAAATCACAAAAATCATTTGTTCAAAAATATCTTCAGGATCCCCTGTTTTGGGGGGTGGGTGGAAGTTTTCTCTTTATTAATTTACTGGGGTTGCCATAACAAAGTACTACAAATTAAGGGGCTTAAACAACAAAAATGTATTATCTCACAGTTCTGGAGGCTAGAAGTCTCACATTAAGGTGTTGGCAGGGTTAGTTCCTTTGGAGGGCTGTAAGGGAGAATCTGTTCCATGCCTCTCTGGTATGGAACATGCCAGGTGAATTCTGGTAGCTTCCCATGTTCTTTGTCTTGTTTCTTCTTGTGTCTCTTCCCAACTTTTTTCCTCTATGCTCGTCCATCTCCTTGTCCAAATTTCTGTGCCCTCCAGCCAGTTTTTTTTTTTTTTTTTTTTTTTTTTTTTTTTGAGATGGAGTTTCGCTGTTATTGCCCAGGCTAGAGTGCAGAGGTGCTGTCTTGGCTCACTGCAAACTCTGCGTCTTGGGTTCAAGCGATTCTCCTGCCTCAGCCTCCCAAGTAGCTGGGACTACAGGCGCATGCCACCATGCCTGGCTAATTTTGTATTTTTAGTAGAGACGGGGTTTCACCATGTTGGTCAGGCTGGTCTCAAACTGCCAACCTCAGGTGATCCGCCAGCCTCGGCCTCCCAAAGTGCTGGGATTACAGGCGTGAGCCACCGCCCTCGTCCCCAAATGTCCCCTTTTTATAAGGATACCTATCATATTGGTTTACGGTCTACCCTAATGGCTTCATTTTAACTTGATTACCTCTGTAAAGACCCTGTCTCTAAATAAGGTCATATTCTATGGTACAAGGGATTAGGACTTCAACTTATGAATTGAGAGGGGAGGGGCATAAAGTTTGCTCCCTCTGAGATGGGTGTGGCAGGGAGGGGAAGTCGTCTGTAGGGGTGAGAGTCTATGTTGCACCACTGTGTGACCTTGGGGAGGTTCTTTAGACTTCATAGACTGGGGCTGACATTACTAACCCTCCAGGGTTGTAGTGAATGAGGGTAATTGCTAAAAAGTCCCTTCCCCGGGTTGGTCATCCCTAGGAAGTATCTTATCTGTCCCTTGTTCCTTATCAACATGGACGGCTGGAAGAGCACTGGCCCAAGGACATCGCATGGAGCTGGTTTGAGTTCTAGCCCCGTCTCTAGCTGTATGGTCCCTGTGAGCCTCTGTTTCCTCATTTGTGAGATGCGAAAAGTATCTATTGAGTTGTAGCTAGAAGATAAGATGAGGAAAGCCAATGGCAGTAAGAATGTTCTAGAAGACAGGAGACGGTGGAAGGCATCAGCCTGATTAGTCTGAGGTAGCTGGCCTCTCCTTTAGGAAGTTTTCCTTGAACCCCACAACTTGGATTAGACTCTCCCTGCCATCCTGGGCTCCCGTAGTCTCCTCTGCTACCCTCCACACCCCACCCCTCTGTTATGGCACTTGTCACACCCTACCATAGCTGTCTCTCTAGAATTATAGAAGGCTCCATGAAGGAAGAGACCATCACCTGTGCATGCCTGTTAAAGTAGCAAATACGAATGAAAAAATAGTAAAACCCACTGCTGGCAATGTTGCAGGTGTTGAGGCTCAGAACAAGATAGCCCAATGTATGGCACTTTGGCATGCTGAGTACTTGAACTCAAAGAGAAGCAAAATATCCAGTCCCTGTGTCTCCCGCTCCTCTTTCTCCCTTGAAGCAAATCACAGAAAACAGAATTCCTCTTCCCCAAAGCACGTCGTAGAAACTAGAACCTCTCTCCCCCTAAGCCAGCCATAAAATCTAGAAAGGCTACACTCTCCCTTTTCCCTTGCCCCTTGAAGACCCTCATCCCAGAGCAGTCCTGCCTCATATGCTGGAGGAAGGAATGCTGCGCAAAGAGACCAAAAAGAATCTGGATAGGCTTTGCTGGACCTCCGCGCTCAGTCTGTTACCATGAGGTCATGCCCCTTTGTCCAATCACATCTCCACATGGCTGTTCATTCTTCATTGAACCTAAACACAAAACACAGTTTTCTCTGGGTTTTTGGGTCTTTATTTCTGAAGGCTCCTATGTCACGTAAAACTTTGATTCAATAAATTTGTTGTGCATTTTTCTTGTTAATCTGTCTTTTATTATAAGAATAACCTTGCTTGGTGTGGTGGCTCACGCCTGTAATCCCAGCACTTTGGGAGGCTGAGGCGGGCGAATCACCTGAGGTCGGGGGTTCAAGACTAGCCTGACCAACATGGAGAAACCCCATCTCTACTAAAAATACAAAATTAGCCTGGCGTGGTGGTACATGCCTGTAATCCCAGCTATTTGGGAGGCTGAGGCAGGAGAATCGCTTGAGCCTGGGGGATGGAGTTTGCGGTGAGCTGAGATCGTACCATTGCACTCCAGCCTGGGTGACAGAGTGAGACTCCGTCTCAAAAAAAAACAATAACCTTATGATGGATGAGGAAAGGTATCATACCTTTCCTGTATACATAGTGGTGATGTGAATAAACACAATCTTTCTGAAGAACTATTTAGCAGTTCTCATAAAAGCCACACACTTAAGTATAACCCCTGACCAAGAGAAACCAGTTTGGGGGAATATATTCCAAGTATCTAATGCAAAGGTGAAAAAAAAAACAAACAAACTTACTGTATAAAGATATTTTGAGCTGACTATGTGTCATGAAGAAGAGTGGAAAAATAATGGTGCAATGAATTTGTAAACTGCAAACGATGGCAGCTTGGTCCACACTGTGACAATTCAGCACAGTCCAGGAAACATTAACTGAGTACAGAGCGTGTGTGAGGTCCTGGATTCCACTCTGGGAACCCAGACAGGTCCCTGCACCAATTAGTGGGTAGACAGGCAGGTAGACTATCACCATATAGTGTGAGCAGATGAGAGGAGTGGGGGTGAGCACATGCGGAGGAGCTAACTCATGGGAAGGAGGGTCAGGAGAGCTTCTTGCAGGGGGAGATACCTGGGCTGGCTTCAAGTGGACAGTGGTGGGAAGGAGAATAAACAACCTAGATGAAGGCGAGGGGCATTTGCGAAATGGCAAATCATAGGTGTGGCTGGAGGGTGGAATACATGCGGGCTTGATGAGGCTGGAGAATATGACCAGAGGCCAGATCATCAAGGGCCTTGAATGCCAGTTCGTGCTTTACCCAGCAGAAGTGGAGAAGCCAACAGACATCTTTAAAGAGGTGAGCAAGAGGATCATCTTTGTGATTTAGGAAGATCATGGGGTCGCCATTTGGAGGATGGACTGGAAAGGCCAGCAGGCAGGGGGAGCCTGTTGTAGGGTCCAGGTAAGACATGGTGACAAGGCCTGGGGATGGAGAGAGGGAGGCAAGGTCATGAGATATTTATGAGCCAAAAGTGACAGATAACTCTTGGTGACTGACAGGATGCTGGGGGAGAGGCAGAGGCAGGATTGTGGCAGGTAGTGCCAGCAACTGAGCAGGGAACATGAGAGGATGAGCCCGTTTGGGGGGAAAAGGGATGAGTCCAGTTTGGTATCTGTTGGGTTTGAAGTACCCGTGGGACGCCCAGATGGACAGGGCAGCAGGCAGCTGGGTATATGAATCTGGAGCTCAGGAGAGAGGACTGGGCAGAAGATTAGGTTTGGAAGGAATAGACTAGAGGTATGAATTGGAGCCCAGGGCCACCAGAGCCCACCCTGGGAAACAGTTTAGTAGGGGAGAAGTACCTGGACAGCGCCCACTGTAAAGGGTCGGAGGAGCAGCAGGCACTCTGGAAAGGATCTTGAGAAAGATCCGAGAGGTGAAAAACCAGGAAGATGTGTCTCATAGAAGCCCAGGGAGGAGAGTGCAAAAGGGGAACAAGAGCAACAGTATTTTAAGTGTTCAGTTTTTGCAAATTAAAACCACAATGAGATACCACTTTGCCTTAATGCAAGAATGACCATAATTAAAAAGTCAAAAGACAATAGCTGTTGGTGTGGATATGGTGAAAAGGGAATACTTTTACACTGCTGGTGGGAATGTAAATTAGTACAATCACTATGGAAAACAGTATGGAGATTCCTTGAAGAACTAAAAGTAGATCTACTACGTGATCCAGAAATCCCACTACTAGGTATATACCCAAAGGAAAAAAAGTCGTTATATGAAAACGACACCTGCACACACGTTTTTAGCAGCACAATTCGCAATTGCAAAGATATGGAACTGACCTAAGTGCCTATCCACAAATGGATAAAGAAAATGCGGTATATATACACCATGGAATACTACTCAGCTATAAAAAGGAATGAAATAATGTCTCTTGCAGCAACTTGGATGGAGCTGGAGGCCATTATTCTAAGTGAAGTAACCCAGAAATGGAAAACCAAATATTGTACATTCTCACTTTTAAGTGGGAGCTAAGCGGCCGGGCATGGTGGCTCACGCCTGTAATCCCAGCACTTTGGGAGGTCAAGGCGGGCAGATCACGAGGTCCATAGTTCAAGACCAGCCTGGCCAACATGGTGAAACCCCGTCTCTACTAAGAATACAAAAATTAGCCGAGTGTGGTGGCACATGCCTGTAATCCCAGCTACCTAGGAGGCCTAGGCAGGATAATCGCTTGAATCCGGGAGGCGGAGGTTGCAGTGAGCCGAGATTGAGCCACTGCATTCCAGCCTGGGTGACAGAGCAAGACTCCATCTTGGGGAAAAAAAAAACAGTAGGAGCTAAGCTATGAGGATGCAAAGGCATAAGAATGATATAATGGACTCTGGGGACTCGGGTGGGAAGCTTGGGAGGGGGTGAGGGATAAAACACTACATATTGGGTAGAATGTACACAGCTTGGGAGAACTAGAATGTCCGAAATCCCCACTAGAGAACTTATCTATGTAACCAAAAACCACCTGTACCCCAAAAACTACTAAAATAAAAAGTGTCCATTTCTGAGTGGAAGCCTCAATAACTGCCTCTTCTTGCTGTCAGACGGAGGAACCCCCTCCCCAGGACTTCCTGGGCTCCCTGCCTCCTCAGCTGGAACTCTGAATACCCCAACTACCTATGTGTCCTTCACTGGCCCCAAGGCCTTTCTGGGTCTGGTTTCTTCCTCTGTCCAAGTAACATTGTGATTCCTCTGCCTGCCCTCCAGCAGGAATCAGTGCTTCAGATGAGAAACTGACGAAAGTGGTTTATAAACTGCCCAGGGAATGATCCTGATTCATCCCTTTTCAAATCTCAGGTCTTCCACCAGAGGCTTGGTTGGTTTTGTTTTCTCTTCTCTTGGAGGCTCCTTGGCTCACACTTCTCTCCTCTGGCCATGTCTCTGTTCCGACCTGCTTGATGGTGGCTGGTCTGTGGCTGGCCCATCCTGGGGTTTACTGAGTCATCAATTCAGCCCTGATTTATTGATGGCAACTCAGTTCTGGGGCCAGCTCCTTGCTTCATTGTTCCTCCCTCTCCTATATCTTTAAGATCTTCTCCTGTCTTTCTCATCTTTTTTCCCCTAAGAGACTCAAAGATACACCATATTTTAAAACAGGAAAAAAATCCCTCTTCTGCTTCTAGCCCTCCTCCAGCTCTCCCTTCATCTGCATCCCCTCTTAACCAAGTGTCTGAAATAATCATCGAGGGTGGTCCTGGTGGCTCATGCCTGTAATCCCAGCACTTTGGGAGGCCGAGGTGGGAGGATTGTTTGAGCCCAGAAATACTAGACCATCCTGGGCAATACAGGGAAACCGTGTGTCTACAAAAAACTTTTAAAAATTTAGCTGGGCATGGTGGTGTGTGCCTGTAGTCCCAGCTACTCACTATACAGGAGGCCGAGGTGGGAGGATCACTTGAGCCTGGGAGGTGGAGGTTGCAGTGAGCTGAGATTGTGCCACTGCACTCCAGTCTGGAGACTGTCTCAAGGCTGGGCACGGTGGCTCACGCCTGTAATTCCAGCACTTTAGGAGGCTGAGGCAGGCGGATCACAAGGTCAGGAGTTCGAGACTTGCCTGACCAACATGGTGAAACCCCATCTCTACTAAAATTACAAAAATTAGCCGGGCATGGTGGCACACACCTGTAATCCCAGCTACTTGGGAGGCTAAGGCAGGAGAACTGCTTGAACCCGGGAGGCAGAGGTTGCAGTGAGGTGAGATCGCGCCACTGCACTCCAGCCTGGGCAACGGAGCAAGACTCCTTCTCAAAAAAAAAAAAAAAAAAAAAGACCTTGTCTCAAAAAAATATATAATGCAAAATAATAAAATAATCACCTACGTTTCTTTACCTCCTCTTTGTTGATCCTCTACAATCTGGCTTCCACTTCCACCTCTCCACTGAAACTCTTTGTAAAGAAAATTGCAGTGGGTTGAATAGTGACCCCCCAAAAGACGTGTCCAAGTCCTAATCCCTGGAACCTGTGAATGTGACCCTAGTTGGACAAAATGTAATTAAGAATCTCAAGATGAGGCCAGGCACGGTGGCTCACACCTATAATCCTAGCACTTTGGAAGGCCGAGGTGGGCGGATCACCTGAGGTTGGAGTTTGAGACCAGCCTGACCAATATGGAGAAACCCTGTCTCTACTAAAAATACAAAATTAGCCGGGCGTGGCGGCGCATCCCTGTAATCCCAGCTACTCCGGAGGCTGAGTCAGGGGAAATGCTTGAACCTGGGAGGCAGAGGTTGCAGCGAGCCGAGATCGCACCATTGCACTCCAGCCTGGGCAACAAAAGCCAAACTCTGTCTCAAAACAAACAAACAAACAAACAAAACAAAACAAAAAAGAATCTCAAGATGAGATCATCCTGGATTTAGGGTGGGCCCTAAATGCAATAACAAGTGTCCTTATAAGAGCAAATCAGAGGGAGACTGGAGACAGAGACACAGAGCAGGACGGCCATGTGGACATAGAGGCAGAGATTAGAGCAGTACAGTTCTAAACCACAACACCAAGGACTGCCGGCAGTCACCAGGAGCCAGGAGAGGGGCATTAGTCAGCGCCCCTTCAGAGCCTCCAAAGAGCCATCTCTGGAGACACTGCCCTCCAGAGCTGTAAGAAAATATGCTTCTGAGCTGGGTGCGGTGGCTCACACCTGTAATCCTAGCACTTTGGGAGGCCGAGGTGGGCGGATCACGAGGTCAGGAGTTCGAGACCAACCTGACCAACATGGTGAAACCCTGTCTCTACTAAAAATACAAAAATTAGCCGGACATGGTGGCGCATGCCTGTAATCCCAGCTACTCAAGAGGCTGAGGCAGGAGAATGGCGTGAACCTAGGAGGCAGAGGTTGCAATGAACCGAGATTGTGCCATGCACTCCAGCGTGGGCAACAGAGCAAGACTCCGTCTCAAAAAAACAAAAAGAAAAAGAAAATACGCTTCCGTCATTCTGAGCCACTCAGTTTGTAGCAGTGTGTTATGGCAGCTGCGGGAAACTAGTATAGTAGTAATAAGAGCAGCCAGCATTTATGAAGTGCCTACCCTGTGCCAGGCACAATTCTAAGTCCCCCCTGCCCCAGCGAAATGAAGTAGACACACAGTAATAGAAGCAAGATTAACACAACCTATTACTAGTTACTGACGGTTTGTCCCGTCTTTGGTATTTAAAAATTGAACCTTACACTGAAGGTTCAATAATACTGAATTTTATCTGAGGGTAGAAGAAGAACGTTTTATTATTTTTCTCTTTTACAGAGAAGGAGGCTGCAGTCCAAAAACTTACATTGCCCGAGGTCATACAATGAATAGCTGTGGAGCTAGGGTTTTAGTCCTAGTAGGTCCTGTGCACGCTCTTAACTGATTTGCACTTCTTCTGAGGCTACTGGTGAGAGGAAACTAATAAGGCTGATGGGTGAACTGACCGAGGCATGGGTTCTGTACAACTGGAAGGATGGAAGAGGCCAAGGGATTGGTGAGTTAGAGAAAAAGATTCACCAGGATGAGATTGGTAGGATAAGCCTGGTCTAGAGAGGCTGAGAGATAGGGAGGAAGAGATTGGGGGCCTCGATAACCTCATAGAGCAAGTGTCCCTGGAGCAGGAAAGCCAAAGGTATCTATGGTCATCCAGGAAACACTGGAATCTAAGATCCCAGAACCGGGTAATGATAAGGTTTAGATCCGGCCATGGGGGTCATCAGCTGAACAAAAGTAGAGTTTGTCAATAGACTCCGCTAGGTTGAGAAACCTGGAGGACAAAGGTGATGCTGAAGGAAGTGATAAACTGCTCTGGAGTTCAAAGCATTGAGTAATCACTCCTTGTGCTTATCATGAAAAACATTGAAACCTGAGTTCATTCTTGAACAATAGATGGGAGAGGACAGATGTGAAAGTGGGAAGCCTTTCAAGGTGAAGGTACAGCCAAAGTCATGGAAGGGTGAAAGCAGGGGGCATATAGTTTTAAGTTGGTTGTACTGTGCATGGCACAGTGTGATGGGAATTATGCCTAGGCTTTGAAAGTGTCCTGATTTGGGCACCTCACAAAGTAGATGCTGAATCAAAGATTTAATAGGGTGGGCAAGTATTTTATTTGAGAGGATGTTGAAGGGAGCACTGTGAAGGAGTGGCGAAGAGAGGCAGAGAAGAGAGGAGAGCCAATCAAAGATGAGTAAGTTGGGTAACTGAGGACCCTCTGAGAGACTCTGTACAACACACTTTAGAATTGTTCCACAGAGAGGCAATGATGTTGGAGTATTTGTCTGTCTATTCTGGTAGGTCCAGAATTCCGGTGGTTGAGGGGTGCTCCCCGGGACATCAACTCCCTGGCTATTCAACCCTGCCCAGGTGGGTGAGCCAGCTCCAGCCACCAGAGAAAGCCCTGGGGCAGAGGACTGTGGATGCTTGAGGCATGAAACCACCAGTGTGTACAAGAATCCTTCACAAAATCTGTAGGTGACTTTCCAGATGGGCTAAGGGGCATGGGCAGGGTACAAATAGCACCTGTTTTAGAAAGGAAAGTGAGAAGTGTTCATGGAGGCCCTGCAGTCCCACTAGAGATTTGCTGTTTATTTCTTAGGCAATGAGAAGCTCTCACCAGCTCCGGAATGTGCTGTGGGAAGAGGAGGTGAGATGGGATGCAGTGGATCCTGGGCAGAGGCTGTGTGCGCAGCAGGGCCGGGGGAGTGGGAAGATGGACGGGAGGGGACGGCCTGGTGAAAGACCATTGCAGGGTTTGAATGAACAGGATTTGGCAACTGATTGGGTGTGGTGCAGGGGTGGGGTGAATGAGCAGGGGAAAGACAGAATACCAAGAGCATGGTGCATCTCAGCAGGAATGAACATCTCTAGGACATGTCTTATTTAGGAAGCATCAAAAGGGTGAAGCTAGCAGGGAACACTATGTGCTGAACAGACCAGGAAATCTTTTCTGAGCATTAGTCAGTTGGATTTCTCTTACCTTTAGCTTCCTTAAAAATTATAATAAAGTCCATTTTTATTTATTTTATTATTTATTGATTGAGATGGAGTCTCACTCTGGTGCCCAGGCTGGAGGGCACTGGCACAATCTCAGCTCACTGCAACCTCTGTCTCCCGGGCTCAAGCAATTCTCCTGCCTCAGCTTCCCACGTAGCTGGGACTACAGGCACGTGCCTCCACGCCCGGCTGATTTTTGTATTTTTAGTAGAGACGGGGTTTCACCATGTTGGCCAGGCTGGTCTCAAACTCCTGAGCTCAAGTGATCCACTTGCCTTGCCCTCCCAAAGTGCAGGAATTACCGGCGTGAGCCATCGCACCAGCCTGTCAGTGTCTTTCTCTTTCTGCAGCCACGTGACCCTTGGTTAGTCCAGCTCTGTTGACCCTGATGGACTTTTTCCCTGTTTGTTACAGGAATTGGGTCTCTTTGATTCGTACCTCCCCATAGACTGAAAACTTATTGAGGACAGATTATATCTGATTTATCTTCATATCCCCAGTACACAGCATATAATACACCTCAATGGATACTGGATGATGAGAATAATGATGATAGTTTCCATTTATTGGGTGTTTAATCTGTGTCAGACACTGTGGTGAGCCCTTTTCAGATATTACTTCATCTCATGATTGGTATATTAAAACTTCTTGGCCAGGCACAGTGGCTTCGGGAGGCCAAAGTGGGCAGATCACTTGAGGTCAGGAGTTCAAGGCCAGCCTGGCCAACATGATGAAACCCAATCTCTACTAAAAATACAAAAATTAGCTGGGTGTGGTGGCAGGTGCCTGTAATCCCAGCTGCTCAGGGGGCTGAGGCGGGAGAATCACTTGAACCTGGGAGGTGGAGGTTGCAGTGAGCCGAGATCATGCCACTGCACTCCAGCCTGGGTGACAAAGCGAGACTCCATCTCAAAAAACAACAAAAACAAAAACAAAAAAACTTCTTTGGTTGTGGGTAACAAAATTAAACTCAAACTGACTTAGGAAAAAATAAAAAAGATGTATAGCACCTAATTGAAAGTTCCATGAATCAGTCTAGCTTTAGGCTTGTCTGGAACCAGGCACTCAAACACTGTTTCAAGGAGGCTTTTTCTCCATCTTTTGGCTTGGCTTTCTTCTGTACTGGCTTTGTTTTTAGAAAGATGCTCATTGTACTTAGCAACCCCAGCAGAAAAAGAGCATCTTTTCTTCAACACATCCAGCGAGGGGTCCACGACAGACCTTCAGTGCATCAGCTTGGGTGTGTGCACAATTCTGGACCAATCATATAATCAGGGAGATCAAATTTGCTAACTGGCCACACTTAGGTTATATCCCCATCCCTGAAGCCATGGGAAGGGGTCAATCTACCCAAATTTAAAGGAAAATCAGATGCTATCTATCTTTGTCCAGACAATGAGCAGAAAGAAACAATAGCTACTTTCTATAATAGGTATCCTTGTTTTCCAGATAAAGAAACTGAGGCACAACAAAAGGAAGTACCTGCCAAACATTACTAGCAGGTGAAAAGGCAGGATTGAATTCAGGTCTCTTTCCTTAGAGCCTGTGCTCTTCCAGGGCAACAGATAGGGTCTTTCTCATTTCTGGGTCCCCTCACTCATGCCCCCAAGATCTTAGCCTACAATGGGCCCTCGATTCCAGTGGTCCTCAAAGTGTGGTCCGTGGACCATGCAAATCAGCTAACTCCTTGTTCCTAGACCACAGTGAGTTAAGTACCAAAATCCTGAGTAAAAAATTAGAAATGTTTTATAGTAATTTGGAATTGCCACAGCATGCAAGGGCTGTGACCTGAAAAGATGGGTCTGAGATTGATTGTAGATAATTCGAGAAACACTGCTCTATTCAGTTATACCTAGAAGGAAGGCATGAGCAGTGGGCCTGCAGAGGAAAGCATGGGGCCTCCAATGGATCCACCACAGGGAGGCAGGTGGGCAGACTGCCCATCCTACCAGTCAGATGGTGGTCTCCTCTTGGCCAGCCCAGAGAAGTCTTCCTAGGAACCCCACTATTACCATAGGCCGCTGCAGCTGATGAGCCTCTCCCACTTCACAAGAAAGGCAGGCAGGGAGGCTCAGGCCCAGGCAGCTCCAGCGCCCAAGGGCTCTTGGTTCTGGTCCAGCTGGATACTGGCCGATCCAGCCCAGGGCCTGCAGACATCTGGCACCGTCCGCCTGGGCTGCACCCACCCCGTGCTTCCACCCTGTGCCTAGAGGGAAGATGATGGCTGACACAGACTCGGTGGAAAAGCCACCCCAAAACCAGAATTTATTTTTAAGCTGAGGTGGAAGGTCAGCTCCAGGGACACGCTGCCACCTCCCGTCTTGACATGGGCCTCCTCGAGTTGGCACGAGGATGTAGCATGGCTCCCATCCTTGCTTCCCCTTTGGTTGGACACTCTCCAATGCCATGGTCACGCACCAACAGAGCAGCTCCAAGAAAGAGCATTTTCCAAAGCCCAGATGACTCAGTGGTGAGTGTGACCAGAGGGGAGGTTCAGCAGCCAGCTCAGACCTTTGTTTGGGAGTTAACGATTCCTCCATGCTGATTTCACCTGCCTGTTCTATCGTGCCCAGTGCAGTGAAAACACCCCAGATACTCTGTATTACAAGGCCAGCTCTGCAATTTTGCTGAGTAACTGTAGGCTGCTCACATCATCTTTCTGTATTTCAATGAGATGACTGCATTTGGAAAAGGTTGGTGCACCCACATCACAAGCCAATTGTGGGGGCGAACTGAGGTAATGCTGTAAAGCACCTCCTATGCACAGACCCATAGAGCATGGGAGTGGATATGAGAATGTTCCCTCACTCCTTCCAGGAAGCTGGGAGCTGACAAGGACTCAGGCTCAGTCACTTCCAGCTGTGTGACCATGGGTAGGTTTCTCAGCTTCCCTGAGCCTTGATCATCTCATTTATAAAGAACAAAATACCCAAGTGGCAAGGCTGGCGGTAGGAGTAAATGCAACCGAATATGCAGAAGAGTGTGGCACACAGTAGATACTCACTCTATGCTCATTTCTTTTTTTTTTTTTTTTTTTTTGTTTTGAGACAGAGTCTCGCTCTGTCGCCCAGGCTGGAGTGCAGTGGCGCAATCTCGGCTCACTGCAAGCTCCGCCTCCCGGGTTCACGCCATTCTCCTGCCTCAGCCTCCGAGTAGCTGGGACTACAGGCGCCCGCCACCACGCCCGGCTAATTTTTTTGTATTTTTAGTAGAGACGGGGTTTCACCGTGGTCTCGATCTCTTGACCTCGTGATCCGCCCGCCTCGGCCTCCCAAAGTGCTGGGATTACAAGCGTGAGCCACCGCGCCCGGCTCTATGCTCATTAATTTCACACCTATTTATTGTTAATGCTAGAGACTAGGTCAACTAGGTCAGGCATTGAGGCTACTATGGTGAGCAAAGAAAGACATACCCTGGCCAGGCGCGGTGGCTCACGCTTGTAATCCCAGCACTTTGGGAGGCCGAGGTGGGCGGATCAGGAGATCAGGAGATCGAGACCATCCTGGCTAACACAGTGAAACCCTGTCTCTACTCAAAATACAAAAAAATTAGCCGGGCGTGGTGGCGGGCACCTCTAGTCCCAGCTACTCGGGAGGCTGAGGCAGGAGAATGGCGTGAACCTGGGAGGCGGAGCTTGCAGTGAGCCGAGATTGCGCCACTGCACTCCAGCCTGGGCGACAGAGCCAGACTCCATCTCAAAATAAATAAATAAATAAATAAATAAATAAATAAATAAATAAATAAATAAAAAATAAAAATACAAAAATTAGCCAGGTGTGGTGGTGTGTGACTGTAATCCCAGCTACCTGGGAGGCTGAAGCAGGAGAACCACCTGAACCCAGGAAGTGGAGGTTGCAGTGAGCAGAGATCGTGCCACTGCACTCCAGCCTGGGCGACAGAGTGAGACGCTGTCTCTAAATAAATAATAATGAAAAGGGAGACCAGAGAGCTGGCTTTCTATCCTTCCGTGCTCACACGCCAAGGAAACATGTGAGGACATTGTAAGAAGGTGGCTGTTTGCAAGCAAGAATAGAGCCCTCACCAGAAATGGAATCAGTTGCTGCCTTGATCTTGGAATTCCCAATCTTCAGAGCTGTGAGAAATAAATTTCTGTTGTTTAAGTCGGCCAGGCTACGGTATCTTGTCATGGCAGCCCCTAACTAATACAGCCCCTCTTCTGTATTTTCTTTCTTTTCTTTTCTTTTTCTTTTTTTTTTTTTTTTGAGACAGAGTCTCACTTCGTCAACCAGGCTGCAGTGCAGTGGTGTGATCTCAGCTCACTGAAACCTCTGCCTCCCCAGTTCAAGCGATTCCCCTGCCTCAGTATAATTCCCGAGTAGCTGGGATTACAGGTATGCACCACCACGCCCAGCTGTATTTTTTTTTTTATTAGTAGAGATGAGGTTTCACATGTTGGCCAAGCTGGTCTTGAACTCTTGACTTCAAGTGATCCACCCACCTCGGCCTCCCAAAGTGCGGGGATTACAGGCGTGAGCCACCGTGCCCAGCCTGTAACTTCTCAAAGGGGTCATACCTCCTTTCCCTCATGATGGGGGGCTTACAAACTCCCCAAAGCTCCTGTCCATTTTGGGAGAAGAGCTCTGTCTGTTAGCAAGTTCTTCCTTCTTTGGGGCAGAAACCTGCCTGCTGAAACTTCCACACGACAGTCCCAGCTGTCTTCGAGATTCACACAGAAAAAGACTATGCTGCCTTCCCTGTGCCCCTTCAGGTGTTTTCAGGCAGAGATCACAACCTTCTACCCATTTTAGGTTCCACGAGGACAGAGGCCGTGTCCGTTTGGTTTATTTCCGAGTCTCTGGCACCTTGCACAATAGTTGCCCCAGAAGAGAAGCCTTGCACTTGTCTGTTGGTTGAATGAACAAAACTATAATACTTTTCTCCGGGTTAAATATTTCTAGTTCCTTTAACTGTACCTCCAAGACTTTGGTTTTGAGCCTTTTCTCCGTTCTCCTTATCCCCCATATTTCTATGCTCATTCTTCAGAGATAGAATTTTTACTCCTGCAAAAGAATGAAGTTTTTATTCTTATGGCTTGATGGATTGTCAAACACTCCTCCTACGTCTTCCTTTCTGCTGCTCTGCCTTCTTTGTCTTTCCACAGTGATACAGACTCCCCGCTAGAAGACAAAGAATGTCATAAAAAGCACAAAAAGGGAAAGAAGGCCAGGGGCAGTAGCAGGCTCCTGTAATCCCAGCACTTTGGGAGGCCGAGGCACGTGGATCACCTGAGGTCAGGAGTTTGAGACCAGCCTGGCCAGCATGGCGAAACCCCATCTCTACTAAAAATACAAAAAATTAGTCCAGTATGGTGACAGGTATCTGTAATCCCAGCTACTCGGGAGGCTGAGGCAGCAGAATCGCTTGAACCCTGGAGGCAGTGGTTGCAGTGAGCTGAGATCTCGCCATTGCACTCCAACCTGGGCAACGAGAGTGAAATTCCATCTCTTAAAAAAAAAAAAAAAAAAAGGAAAGAAAAGCTGACACTTTTTGCGTTCACAAATGCTACCCCAAAGATGCACCATGGTGTTCAGAGGAGGCTAACCGAGGACCGGAGAGAGGCAAGGTGGTGTGGGTGTTCAGGATCGGAGCGCCGGAACCCAGCAGGACCGTGTGCCTATCTCAGTTCCACCATGCCAGAGCCGTGTGACCTGGGGCAGGTAGCAACATCTCTGAGCCTCAGTCTCCTCACCCCCTCATCCCTCCACCTCACAGGTGAAGAGTAACCCTGAGACACTGCCCTTAGCAATGTGCCTCCCACGGAACACCCTGGAGCACTGACGGTGATGATGAAGGGGTGGAGGGAGGTGGTGGGTCCTACAGTAGAAGGGTGAAGGCATCTCAGCCAGAAGGAGCTGGGTTCAAGTCCTAGCTCACTCCCTGACTGGTTGGGTCCCCTTAGACAAGTGACTTTACTTCTCCAAGCCTCTCACTCCTCATCAGGGAAAATAGAGACAATGATACCCTCCCCACAAAGTGGTTGGGAGGATTCACTGAACGGGTGGCATGGAAGTCCCCAGCACGGTGACATTCCCCTCAGCAGATGTTTCTGCGCTGTCCCTTCACGTGTGGCATGAACTCCTGTGTCTCCCTGTCAATGAGTCATTTGGAAGGAAAGGCTGGTTACTTTGAATAGACGCATAGCTCATTACTGAGAAGTCCTCACCGATGACTGTTGGAAAGAAGGCCTGTGTGTATTCATGCTCGAGTCCAGCCCCTGATCTGAACCCGTTTGAAATGCCTCCCTCCCTCCTGCCCCTCCTCCCTGTCCTCATCCTCCTTTTTCTTCTTCATAGTGATCTTGTTCTGGACCCGCTGAACTTGCTGCTGGACAGCACTTAGAATGGTGCCCTAATGCCTGGCACATAGTAGATACTTGAATATTTATTAAGTGAATAAATAAATGTTATAGAATAAAACTCAGTCCTTTTTTTAACTGGTGGAGGTAAGTCATTATTTCCTGCATTTGTGAATATTTTAAAATTACAAAATAAATTTATATTGATTCTAGAAAAATAATTAGAAAATAGAGTTGATTAAAAAGAAAAAATAACAGTTCCATGCAATCCTATTGTCCAGCCTTAACCACTGGGGTTAATTTGCTATACAGGTCCTTCCAGGCATTCTTCTATGCAAATACATTTAAATATTAATCAAGCATGTTGTTTGGTAACTGGCTTTATTTTTCTTTTCACTTAGTCATATTCTGAATGTCTCTTTGTTCATTGAATATTCTTCTAAATCATTTTTAGATTTTTAATATTTGTATGGTATCCTATCATATGAATGTCAAATGAGCAAATCTCTAATGTTGGACATTTAGGTTATTTCCAATTTTCTTCAAATGTTTTTTCTTTTCTTTTCTTTTTTTTTGAGACAGAGTCTCGCACTGTCACCCGGGCTGGTGTGCAGTGGTGCGATCTCGGTTCGCTGCAACCTCCGCCTCCAGGGTTCAAGTGATTCTCCTGCCTCAGCCTCCCAAGTAGCTGGGACTACAGGCACGTGCCACCACGCCCGGCTAATTTTTGTATTTTTAGTAAAGACAGGGTTTCACTATGTTGGCCAGGCTGGTCTCTAACGCCTGACCTTGTGATCTGCCCACCTCAGCCTCCCAAAGTGCTGGAATTACAGATGTGAGCCACCATGCCCAGCTTCTTCTTCTTCTTTGTTTTTTTTTTTTTTTTAAAGACAGGGGCTCGCTCTGTCACCCAGGCTGGAGTGCAATGGCACGATCTCTGCTCACTGCAAGCTCCGCCTCCCGGGTTCACACCATTCTCCTACCTCAGCCTCCTGAGTAGCTGGGACTACAGGTGCCCACCACCATGCCTGGCTAATTTTTTGTATTTTGTGTAGAGACGGGGTTTCACCGTGTTAGCCAGGATGGTCTCGATCTCCTGACCTCGTGATCCGCCCACCTCGGCCTCTCAAAGTGCTGGGATTACAGGCGTGAGCCACCGCACCCAGCAAAATTGGGAAATTTCAACACAGAAGTAGTACGTGACTTGTCAAAGGTCACACAGCTAGTGAGTTAAGTAGTGGGGCCTGATTAACATCCAGGCAGACAAGGATTCCAAGTCTGTGGGCTTAACCCCTACACTCTACTGTTTCTCAATGCTCAAATGAACATACCAGCAGCTAAATCTTGTACATATTTTTAGTTGTTTCTTTGCTATAAGTGCCTAGATGTGAAATGACTGGGCCAATGGGTATGCATATTTCACAGTTTTTAATGCAAGCTGTTCCAAACTGTGTTGCTGGGTTTTGAATGTGTCAACTCTGACTGTCTCCTACCCTCAATGGTCATAGCTTCCTGGTCTAGCAATCTAGGAATGTGGCAAAATTCTCCAAACCCTCTGAGGGCGTGTCCTCCTGCACCCGGGGCCTGTCTGTCTTCTCCTCAGGGAAGTCTTCATGGTCTCCAAGTCAGCAGCTCCCTCCTTTAATGCTTGTGTCCCCTTTTATGGCCCTGACTGTGCTGGACTGCAGCAGTGTGTGTTGAGCTCTGTGAGTTCCTGGAGGTGGGGCCTTTGACTGAGGCCATTTGTGTACTCAGTGCCTAGTGTGGGACTTGGTGTGCCTGGCGGCAGTGTCTGATCACCTCTGTTAAGTACACCAATGAGTGGAGTGTACATGTGGGGACAATTGGTACAGAGCATCTGACATTGGAATGGTTCTCAGCATTCCAGGCCACTGTTGTTTTTTTTTTTTTTTTGGAACAAAGTTTCGCTCTTGTTGCCCAGGCTGGAGCGCAATGGTGTGATCTCGGCTCGCTGCAACCTCTGCCTCCCGGGTTCAAGTGATTCTCCTGCCTCAGCCTCCTGAGTAGCTGGGATTACAGGCGCCTGCCACCACGCCCGGCTAATTTTTGCATATTTAGTAGAGACAGGGTTTCACCACGTTGACCAGGCTGGTCTTGAACTTCTGACATCAGGTGATCCACCCGCCTCAGCCTCCCAAAGTGCTGGGATTACAGGTGTGAGCCACCACGCCCGGCCACCAGGTCACTGTTTTATCCCTAACACTCCATCTGGTACCTGGCCCATCATAATATGCACTCAAAAATATAATTTGACGGAGTGCACAAATAAGCACTTATTGAATGAAGGAGTGCTTAGAAGCCTACTTTTATTCTTCCTCTAGTACCTATGTTCCATCATTTTTCTTATTTAAAAAAATTGGAAAATATAAAAAAGTATGAAGAAAAAAATAAAACGCATCCAATTCAACCACTCATCAATAATCACAGAAACATTTTGACAGGCATTCTCCCTGGCTTTTCTCTGTTCATAAAAACGACGCACTTTTTTTCTTTTTCTTTTTTTCTTTTTAAGAGATGAAGTATTGACCGGGCATGGTGGTTCATGCTTGTAATCCCAGCACTTTGGGAGGCCGAGGTGGGTGGATCACGAGGTCAGGAGTTCGAGACCAGTCTGGCCAACATGGTGAAACCCCGTCTCTACTGAAAATGCAAAAATTAGCTGAGTGTGGTGGCGGGCGCCTGTAATCCCAGCTACTTGGGAGATTGAGGCAGGAGAATCGCTTGAACCCGGGAGGCGGAGGTTGCAGTGAGCCGAGATCATGCCACTGCACTCCAGCCTGGGCAACAAGAGCAAAACTCCATCTCAAAAATAAATAAAAAAAATAAAAATAAAAATAAAAAGTAGAGATGGAGTCTTGCTGTGTTGCCCAGGCTGGTCTCAAACTCCCGGGCTCAAGCAATCCTCCTGCCTCAGCCTCCCAAAGTGCTGGGATTATAAGTGTGAGCCACTGCATCCAGCCTCAGATGCACATTTTAAAAGCAGAACCGCCATCCTACTGCTAATTCTACTTGGCCTGCTTTTCTCGTTCAAGACAGCAGGAGCTGGTTACAGTGGCTCATGCCTGTAATCTCAGCACTTTGGGAGGCCAAGGCAGGAGGATTGTTTAAGACCAGGAGTTCAAGACCAGCCTGGACAACAAAGCAACACCCCCCATTTCTACAAAAATATTAAGAAATGTACCACGTGTGGTGGTGCATGCCTGTAGTCCCAGCTACTCAGGAGGCTGAGGCAGGAGGATCACTTAAGCCCAGGTGCTCAAGATTACAGTGAGCTGTGATCACACCACTGCATTCCGGCGTGGACTACAGAGTGAGACCCCGTCTCTAAAACAACCAAAACCTCTTTATGGAGTTTTTGAGATTATATAAGTTAATATATTTAAAATCCTGACTAGGCATGGTGGCTCACACCTCTAATCCCAGCACTTTGGGAGGCTGAGGTGGGAGGATTCCTTGAGCCCAGGAGTTCGAAACCAACCTGGGCAACAAAGCAAGACTCTGTCTCTATAAAAAAATAAAAAATTAGACAGGCATGGTAGTATGCACCTGTAGTACCAGCTATTCAGGAGGCTGAGGTAGGAAGATTGCTTGAGCCCAGGAGATTGAGGCTGTAATGAACCATGATTATGCCACTGAACTGAAGCTTAGGCAACAGCGTGAGATCCTGTCTCAAAAAAAAAAAAAACCCTGAGCACAGAGAATGCCCAAATGTCATACATAATCAACAAACACAAGCTAATGTTATTATTATTCTTATTGTAAGGAAGGTATTTTAAGCCCCAGTTTACAGATGAAGAATCATATAACAAATAGCTATTTATTATATGATTGTGACTTGTCCATTGACACAAATTTAAGGGAGTCTAAACCCTGGCTCCAAAGGAAACTAGAATTTGTTAAGTATCTATAATATAACATACATTGTATATTGCATATGTACAGGCATTTTACACGTTTTTCGATAATGTCATCTTTGGCATCATTTAGGGTCTGGTAACATGGCACATAGAATATCCTAAATCATAATATTGCATGAATTTTATTATTCTCGTTTAGTGGAAAAAAATTGAGATCCACAAAAGCTAAGAGACTTGCCCAAGTTCATACAATTAGCAAACAACAGGGCTGGGAGTGGAACCTTGGACCATTGTGGTCACCTGTCTCTCGAGCAAGCCTCAGAGAAGCGAAGTGGCTTGTTAAGGTGTTCCCACAGCTTCTACTCTGCTATCCCACCTCATCAAACAGTCTTGTGGAATTTTCCAGGATTCTGGGGCTGGAAGCCACCTCTATGGTCATTAGATGTTTGACAAAGATGACCAGGACAGCAACATCCTGACTGTCAGAAGGTCACACTGAGTACCCAGAAGGCCAAGTAGGTAAAATGCAAGAATCCCAACCTGGAGCTCAGAAGTCTCTCTCTGCCCATCCTCCCCCTCCCCCGCCCTGCTTCCCTCCCTTCCCTTTCCTTCTTCCTTTAGCCCAACAGGAAGGAGCTGTTGCTGTTTGCTTCAGGAAGCAGCTCATACAAAGAGACAATTCCACACCTTACCATGGCCCCTCCTTTCCCCTCCCTTCCACATAGTGAAAGTAGGAGGAATAATGATTAATCAGGACAGTACTTCCTGAGTGTTTATTATTATGTGCTAAGGACTTTTCATAGGTTGCCCCCCAAGTGAATCTTCACAACAGCCTTTACGGTTGGCAGCTACTGTTGTTCCTGTTCTACAGAGGAAGAGACTGAGGTTCAGAATGGATGAGTAGTTTACTTAAAGTCTTACAGAGAAGGGGAACTAAACTGGACCCCAGTCTGTCTGATTAAAGAGCCCTTGATCTTAATCATTATCACAGGCTGCAAAGTAAATGTTAGTACCAGGAACACCGTGAGAAGAGGGACCTGGAATGACACGGCTTCAGGAGGAGTGTAGTTGGAGGGAAAAAAGAGTATGGAAGTCGCATCTGAGATGTGATTCTGGGTTGTGTCTTGTCCCTGGTTTCCTGTATGACTTTGGGCAGATTACTTCACCTCTCTGTGCCTTGAGAGATTTCGTTTGTGCAACAGGGATGAGGCTAAGAGGCCCCACAGCCGACTCTGGGCCATGCGAGGTGTGAGGATGGCAGCAGGAGGAAAACAGGCAGCAGGGTAGGGGCTCTGAGTACTGAGGGAGCTCTCAGGACCCACCTGGGCCCTGCTGATAGTTCTGTGGCCTTAACTCTCTGTTAAGAGCATTTATCTAAAGGGAAGGTCATCTCTACCAAAGTTAAGTTGCAATAAAAACACCACCAAGGGAAAAAAGTATATATGAAATATTTATTTTTTCTTTTTCTTTTTCAGATGGGGTCTCACTCTGTCACCCGGGCTGGAGGGCAGTGGTGCAGTCTTGGCTGACTGCAGCCTTGACCTCCTCAGCTCAAGCAATCCTCCCACCTCAGCCTCCCAAGTAGCTGGGATTACAGGTGCACATCACCACACCCAGCTATTTTTTTGTATTTCTAGTAGAGACGGGGTTTCACCATGTTGGCCAGGCTGGTCTCAAACTCCCAACCTCAGGTGATCCACCTGCCTTGGCCTCCCAAAGTGCTAGGATTACAGGCAGGAGCCACCGCACCTGGCCTTGAAATATTTCTTTAGGAAAGAAAAAGAGTACTGAAATCCAGCTCAGAAGATCTAGGCCTTAGTCTGGACATACAATTATGATTACCAAGGGTATAAGTCAAGGCTCAGCCTGACCCCAGCTTGAGTTGGTCTCTGGACCCAGTTCCATTTCTCCTCTGGCCTCAGTTCTGTAATCTGTAAGCTGAAGGTATTTTTTTACAGTCTTTCAACATACTTGCCCTGAACACCTCTGTGATCACTAAGCCCTGTCTCTACCTCAGTTCTTCTCCTCATGCCCCTCTGGGCCTGCCTGGTTCTCCAGGTTTCCAGGTCCAGGCCTCGGTGAGGACACACGGATGGAGGCCCAGGTGGGCAGAGGACGGGAAAGGGGCACAATGCCACAGGACAGACTGCTCCCGCCCTGGCCCCTGGGTCCCCCCCGGCCCTACTCCAAGTGGCGTGGGGGCCTGGCCCGAGATCAGAGGTCCACCCGCGTCAGCCCGGCCCCTGCTCGCGTCAGGAGGCGCCTTCTCAGTGCAGAACAATTGCCGGCTCTTTGAAGGGCAGGGCAGCAGGGGTTGGGTGTTTCTCCAAACACAGGGCCTCCTTTGCAAAACAGGCTTTGATTCCCAGGCCCGGAGGCCCCAGGTGCCTGTTGGGCGGCAGGCGGAGGCTGGGGGCTTTGTTTGGCAGGAAGAGGGGCCTCGAAGACTCAGGAACAAAGCCTGGGACGGAGCTGGACAAGGCTACAGCCCAGCCTGGGCAGGCGGGTCAGGGCTGAGATGCCAGTGGGGGCGCGGCTCCGCGTGTATCAGCCCCCGCCCCCTCCTCAGTCTGGCCCACTCAGGGCGGCCCTGGGCTCCTCTCTCCGTGGATCCTGGCTCTCTCACTTATGCAGCAGGCACTGTTGGATTTCCAGGCTGTCATGATGGTCCACAGGCTCCATACATCCCTGTTTGGGGATGAAGTGAATAAAGCTGGAGTCCAGGACTTGGGATCCAGGCGGCAGGGAGGAAGGAGGCCTGAACGAGAATCCACCAGCCTGTGCTCTGGGCTTAGGTCACTAAGAGGAATGAAGGCTGCCACTTTCTGCCAAATACCATGCTCATTACTTGACACACACATGTCTCTGATTTAATCCTCATTTTCCCACGCAACAGTGATCTGCAGGGCACCCTAGGTCCTTTCTGGACTCATCTTGTATCACTCTCCCCTTTATTCACTGCTGTCAGCCACCCCGGCCTCCTCACAGCAAAGATTGAAGTTTGCAGAAAGACTGCGGCAGCCTCAACGCTGCAACACAGAAACTCTGCGTGAGTTGTGCACCTGCTGGCTTGCCCTGTCAACTTCAGACTCAAGGCTATGACATTGAGTCTTACCTGAATTTCCAGCCTTCAGACCTACCCTACAGGCTTCAGACTTGCCAGCCCTGGTGATCACATGAGCCAACTTCACACACACACACACACACACACACACACACACATGCAGGCACAAACACACATACACACGCACACATACATGCACACAGACACACGCACGCACACATAAACACACACGCACACACACATACGCACACACACATACAGACACACACACACGCACACATACATACACACATGCACGCATACACACACATACACACACACAAAGAGCTCCTACTGATTTCATTTCTCTGGAAAACCTTGATGAATAAAGTCCTCAAGAATACTAGAGTTGAGCCGCATGAAATTGCTGTTTCTGTGAGTAAAAAGTGGTTGAATATTGGCAATTGCATATGATTGAACTTAATATTTGTAGAATGAGTAAGTGAAGGAACTGCAAAGCACTCATGAGGTAGGTGTTATCTTACCAATTAGGAAACCAAGACTCAGAGAGGTGAAGCCACTTGCCAAAAAAGGTGCAGTGAATGCATGGTAGAGCTGAGATTCAAACTTCAGACTGACTTCAAACAAACATAGCAGTGTCTGCCTTTTTAAATTAACCAACCATGGGAGTCCCCAAGCAGAGTATATCACATTTGTGGGCCTCAGTATGAGAACTCAATGAAATAGTAGTCCCAAATCTGACACATCTAAATGCTTTCCAACTGCAAGCTCTGAGCTGCCAGGAATATGGCTGTGCCAGCCTCAGCTCCTTCATCTAAGGCACATCTTAGAGCTGCTGGTGACTTTCTTGGACGCAGGGTTTCTGCACAGCTAGCTGGTGACACACCTGGCCTCCATCTCTCAGGGGGTCCTGAAGGGAGGATGACAGTCTGACAGAAGGGCATTGCCCCGCATCTCACCAGAGACTGGAGGCACGTGGGAGGAAGATGTGAGATGCACTAGAGTGTGGTAGCGAAGGTGGTGTTGGGGCTGGCAGACTTATCTTTGCCACTCAGTGCCCAGATTATCTGTCCACTTATTTAATGTATCTGAGTTTCAGGCTCCCCACATGTAAAATGAGATAATGCCCTACTCCTGGGTTATTTTGAAAACTAAATGAGATAATGTGCACAAAATACTTCAAACCTGGGCTGGGTGCGGTGGCTCATGCCTGTAATCCCAGCACTTTGGGAGGCAGAGGTGGGCAGATCACCTGAGGTCGGGAGTTCAAGACTAGCATGACAAACATGGAGAAACCTCGTCTTTACTAAAAATGCAAAATTAGCCAAGTATGGTGGCGCATGCCTGTAATCCTAGCTACTTGGGAGGCTGAGTCAGGAGAATTGCTTGAACCAGGGAGGCAGAGGTTTCGGTGAGCCAAGATTGTACCATTGCACTCCAGCCTGGGCAACAAGAGCAAAACTCCGTCTCAAAAAAAAAAAAGTACTTTGAATCTGGAGTGCTCAATAAATGGTAGTAGATAGTATGATTACTTTTAGCAAATAGTAACACCACAAAGTTTTTGGTTATTACAAGCGGCAAAGAAAAGAAGGCAACACTGTTTATCTTGGGGCCCTGATTACATCTCTTGGTTCTCTCCAGGATTCCCTCACCCTTAACACAAACCCTTAGAAGAGGATCTGACTGTAGTCATAGACAGGCTTTACTGCAGCGAGTTTATAGCATCCTGGGGGATGTTCCTTTGTTTCGATCTGAGCTTTCATTCTGGCCCTAAAGGCTTTGGCTGCTGTTAAAAAAAAATGCCACTATTTCAGTCTGTTGGAAATGACACACCCACAGCCCATAATTATAATACTTTGCATTTTTTATGTAGAGTGGTGTTTATGCTAAAACCATATGGGAAGTTTGCTAGTGACAGGTGCTCTAATTCCAATTTTAAATGGATGGAGATCCAGCCCTAGAGGGGAGACACGGTTTGTCAAAGTTGTGGGTGGCAGACCCAGGCTACACGCTCCCTGCATGCTCCACCCTCCCCCTGTCCTGTGAAAACAGTCTCGCTCTGGACAGTGCGATTTCCAAAGTAGGGACGCAAGACAGTCCTCTGGGCTTTAGGAAAAACCTCTCTTTGTTTTTTTTTTTTTTTTTTAAATAACAAAAAGTAATTACATCTTATTACTGTTTAATATGGAGATAAACAAACCTAAAATTTAAAAAGAAAATGTACCTATATAGAAGCTGCATAACTCTGATTATTTTTAACCAGTAATGGTATGAGATCAAAGAGGTCTGGAGACCACAGCTCTGGGGGACCATCCTGAACTTCAGCTTTCAGGATGATTTCCTTCCTGCTCTGGGGCTCAGCTCGGGCCAGTCCCTGCGGGGGGCCAGTGGGACCAACAGCATCATCTTTCAGACGCTGGTGGATCCTCAGCCTCATCAGAGTCGTCCACTCTACCCGGCTCCCAGATTGTCCGGCTCACACTGGCCTAGGAGGTTATCAGTACTGGAGCCTCCAACAGCCTTCCCTGTTACCAAAGTCCAAGTGTCCAAGAAGGCTCCTGAACCTCCTGCCCCTTCCCATCCTGCTGGGTTACAGTCTGTCCTTGGAGAGAGAGTAAACAGAGGAGGTGACAGAGTCAATAAATGTCTCCCGTGTGGCCTTGGCTAGCACATATGCCTTCCTACCAAGAGACACAGGTACGTTTGTGCTCGTGGCCCTTCCTATGACACACACAAGAATAAATATTAATAAGACAGGAAATAGTAAGAAAAATAAAGAAAAGAACAAAAAGGAAAAGAATGTTTATGGACTCTGAAAGAGGTCTTAAAAAGCTAGTTCTGGGTAATCCAAAGTCCTGCCTCTCAAACCTTGTCATGAGTAGGGGATTTGGGTCAGAGCCAAAGTCATCCAAGAATATGAATTTCCCAGTCACGTACAAATATTTAGTGAACATGTGTCATTTAACCCATTAATTAATGAGGGAACTGGTAAGATGTTACGACTGGTTCAAAGGAGAACTTAAAGAACCACATGTGTATAGGCTATAAGAATGCTGATGAATTTAAAAATATTTAGTCCAGGTGCCATTGCTTACGCTTGTAATTCCAGCACTTTGGGAGGCTGAGGCAAGAGGATTGCCTAAGCCCCAGAGTTTGAGACCAGACGGGGCAACATGGTGAGACTCTGTCTCTACACATTTTTTTAAAAAAATTAGCTAGGCAGTAGCATGCACCTGCAGTCCCAGCTACTTGGGAGGCTGAGGTGGGAGGATCACTTGAGCCTGGGAGGTGAAGGCTGCAGCGAACTGTGATTGCATCATTGCACTCCAGCCTGAGCAATAGGGCGAAACCCTGTCTCAAAAAAAAAATTGGAATTTAAAAATTGATCTATCTTTATCAATTTAAAAATTGATCTATCTTTAGAGTGATACCCAGTGCCGAGCACGGTTGCTCATGCCTGTAATCCCAGCAATCTGAAGTTGGGAGTTTGAGACCAGCCTGACCAAACATGGAGAAACCCCGTCTCTACTAAAAATACAAAATTAGCTGGATATGGTGACACATGCCTGTAATCCCCGCTACCTGGGAGGCTGAAGCAGGAGAATAGCTTGAACACGGGAGGCAGAGGTTGCGGTGAGGTGAGATTGTGCCATTGCACTCCAGCCTGGGAGACAGAGTGAGACTCCATCTCAAAAAAATAAAAAATAAAAAAAATACAAAGAGTGATACCCAGTTGCATTCCACTGGACACAATTTACTTGCATTTCTATGGAAAAGAATAATTTGCATTATCAATTTTCCACAACCTAGAGAGTTGTAAAATGTCTCGAGGATAATAAAATGTGAAGATAACCTGGAAGAGAACTCCAGACAGGATACCCAGTAATCTTTTATGCCCTCACAAAGTCTTTCTCACAATTTTTCCTGAGACCAGAAACGTGGGTTTGGCCAATACACCCAAAGGTCTTCATGTAAAACTTGACTCTATTTGAATCCAAGTGGGAGATGAGTCATTGCAGATTTCCATCTTTTTCTCCATATGAGGATTCAAGAGAGGGCAGCCTGCTCTTGAGCTAGGAGACCAGGGTCAGGTTCCATCTCCCCGCTCTGTAGTTGGGGATCCAGGGCCTTTCACTTCTCTCTGAGCCCATGACCTCTACCTTATAAAGTGGCACCAATACAATGAGGCTATGGGGGAAATGCTTCACAGCAGGCCCGGCACAGAGTGTGAACTCAGGATACAGGGGTTTTCTTCCCCTTTTCTCGAAACGACCCCCAGGTCTCCCTAATGCATCTCAGTTTTTTTCATAGCAAAGGCTGCCTACTTCAGCTCCCTGCCACTTACTTCCATGCCACTGAGACCTCAGGTGGATGAAGTTTTGTCCATGTAGAGCTCCAAAGACACAGAGCAGGCCTTGTGGGAAATGTGGCCAAAGTCTTCTTTGGAGAAAAATGGAACCTGGCCCCACAGTGTCACCAAGGAGCAAGTCTCTGGGACTGTAGGGAGGGGAGGAAATCGTGAGCCCAGTGCAGAGCTAAGAAGAGATTTGGAATTAGCCGGGCATGGTGGGGCACACATGTAGTCCTAGCTATTCAGGAGGCTGAGACGGGAAGATTATTTGAGCCCAGGAGATCGAGGCTGCAGTGAGTGAGCTATGATAGTGCCACTGCACTCCTGCCTAGGTGACGGAGCAGGACCCTCTCTCTTAAGAATTTGGAAAACAAGAGAGAGAAGAAGAAATTTGGTTGAGAGGAAGACTTGGAATAAATCAGGGGTTCATACCTTTGGAGGAGTGGTGAGAGATGTCTGAAAATCTGACAGAAACCCACTCCCTCTCCCTGGAAATATATATGTATATAGGCTGGCAGAGGCTGCCCCTGGGCCTCCCGTAGTGGTGCTGGGCTTGGTATGGGGCACCCTCTTTAGCCCCCTCCTTTCAGTGAGTGTCTCCAGTTTCACAGGAACTGGGGGCCAGCTTTGTAGGAGAAATGAGAGGTGGTAGATGAAGTGCCTTCTTAGTTCCCTCCCTGTCACCTAAGCAATGGGGCCAGGTGGACTGCTGTGGCTTAGATGGGATTCAGGCACCTAGAGCCTTGCCTTTCTTATCAGGGTGTGTGTGTATGTAGGGGGCCTGCCCTAAGTCTCCATCACCCCAGTCTCCAATGAGTCCTCACATCAGAGGCCAGTATGGGGCAAGGCGGTGGTGGTATAGGACATCCAAAGGGAAGACATCGAGCCTTGACCTTCTCTTTCTCCCCAGCTCATGGGGACCCTAGGAGAAGGTAAAAAATGTGAGATTTGGAGCCAGTGTGGGATTTGTGTTAGCCACGGAACTGCGTCTCTCAGCTCTCCCTTCGAAAAAGAACTTACTGTTCAGTGTGTATTCATTTGCTAGGGCTGCCAGAACAAACGAACACAAACTGGGTGGCTTAAAATAACAGAAATGTATTGTCTCACAGTTCTGGAGGCCAGGAGTCTGAAATCAAGCTGTCAGCAGGGCCGTGCTCCCTCTAAGGTGCTAGGAAGGGTCTGTTGCATGCCTCTCTTAGCTTCTGGTAGCTTCAGGGGAGCCTTGGCTTGTAGATGCCTTGCTCCAATCCTCTGTCTTCACCTGGCGTTCTTCCTGTGTCTCTGTCTTCACATGGCCATCTTCTTATAAGGATACCAGTCATATTGGATTAGGGGCCTACCCTATTCCATTATAACTTCATTTTAACTAGTTACATCTATGATGACACTATCTCCAAATAAAGTCACATTCAAGAGGTAATGGGGGTTAGGACTTCAACATATCTTTTTGGAGGAGACAAAATTTGACCCATAGCAAGCTACGAGGAGTGCAGTTAGCAAACCCTTTCCAGATGCAGCACCCTCAGGTGGCTACACTCTCCCCAGGCAGCTCTCAATCAGTGGCTGAGCACAACAGGGGGATCACAGTCTAGTCATTTCTGCCCAATGGGGACCCGTCCACCAGGCAGTCTTGGTTCTAGAGCACCCCACTGAGCCTATGGAGGCTTTCTCAGATCTGCATCATGGTCCGAAGGCTCGCCCTCCTCTTCCTGTTCCTTCCCCTTCATCTTTCACAGGCATCTCTCAATAAATATTTTGCACTCCTAACTCCAGACTGTGTCTCCTTTCTAAAGGATCAAAACTGACACAGGAGGCCAGATGGGCTCATTTACTGGATCACCTGCTGTCCAGCTCTCAGAGAAGACTCCATCCCCAAGGCATGTAGGGTGTGGGTAGTCCCTGGCGTAAGGTGGTGGCTCAATTGCTAAAACTTTCATTGGTAATGACTTGGTGAAGGCTTCAACAGAGGGAACACCCTGGCCACACACTGAGTCAAGTGTTTGAAAAGTACCGGGGTGGTGTATAGGAAGACAATGAAGTTAGCTGGTGTTAAGTTGCATCGATTCTACAGAGACATGATGAAAAGTTGAATGCATTTAAAAAAACAAAAACTAAGTGTGAAGGTATTAATAATTGGAGTCCTGTCCAGAGTCCAGCTCACAGTGGACCCACTGGGCACATGAGACAACGCAGTAGTCATTTTTTCAGTCTCTGAATGAATAATTGGGTTGACATAGTTGGCAGATGGAATAATCCCCACATTGGGCCTTTGCCCTGTGGGGCAAGAGCTATCATAGTGGGGAAGGGCAAGTGGAACCCTCTGAAACTGCACCTCCACCACGCCTTCCCCTCTACCGTCTATTTTTCACCTGCCCCACTCCCCACCAAGATATTAAATCAAAAACAATATTGCAACCTGGTGTGGGGGAGATAGATAATACAGTAGTCCCCCTTTACGCACAGTTTTGCTTTCTGAGGTTTCAGTTACCCACAGTTCACCGCAGTCTGGAGATACTAAATGAAAGATTCCAGAAATAAGCAATTAATAAGTTTTAAACTGTGTGCCTTTCTGAGTAGTGTGATGAAATCTCGTGTTGTCCTGCTCCATCTGGCTCAGGACATGAATCATGCCTTTGTCCAGTGCATCCATGGCACTATGCCACCCATCATAGTTGCATCTGTGCCCCTCTCTCAACTCATACCTATGGCTCTATGGGGGATCATGTACTACTACTTGAAAGGGAAGGAAAAAACTTGAGCTTGGTTTGTGGCAAGATGGGGACCATCCTCCAGATGCAGTATACACACTGAATCAGAAATCTCATCATGGTTTCATGGAATCAGAAAAATACATGGGTCTGAGAACCAAAGGATGGAAGCAGGCATGGTCCCACTTACTCTCATTTCCAGTGACCCGTTAGGGACCTTGTACTTTCCATCCCTGCAGCTCTGGGCTCTGCAAAGGTAGAGGTCCTGGTCCCAGAAATGGTGAATTCTTGCTAGAGAACACAGCAAGGCCTCATTGAACTACAAGTTATGGCCACTGCCAAAGCACTTTAGACTCCTTGTGTCCAGAAATTATAAGGTGAAAAGTGGGTCACCATCTTGCCTGGAGTAATTGGCCCTGAGCTTCAGAAGGAGGTGGCTGCTTTTGCAGAATGGGTGGACACACAATAAAAATCTAAAAAATAAAATGGGAGGACTATGTGTGGAACCAAGATGATCTACTTGGGATCTCTTTGTCCTCCCCTGTCCCACTGTGACTGTGAATGGACAAGTACAGCAACCCCAAGGACGTGATTGCCAGGAATGAGGGTTTGGGTCACATCATTCGACCTGCCAAGGTGGTGATGAGCACTAGGTGAAGCCCTGAGATGGACTGCAGTGGTGGGGGCTGGGGTTTATCCCACTGACCTCCTTCTTCTAAGTCTCTTCCCCTTGGGAAGAGAGGTCCACTGGGAGCCTGAGAAGTACATCCTGTGGTGCCAGTGGACTGCAGGAGCCACGAGGCACACTACTCGGACCTCCCTTCAGTGAAGAACTTGCCACTCAGCTGTGAGTGACCCAGGAAGGTGACAGCCTCCAGCTGCAGTGCCTGCAGGCTGAGGTCATCTCTCTGGGATGCTCCCGGCCACCGAGAAGGACTCGGGTACTGTGAAGACCTGGCCATTTCTGCTGAGTGTGGAACTCTTCTAGTGGGCAGTCCTTGCTGGGGAGTTCCCCACTGATTTGGTAGGACCTTGTCAGTCTCGCATCATGGTCTGAAGGCTTCTCCTCCCATCTCCTCCCCTTTGTCTTTCACGAGTCACTGCAATCAACCTTTCATACTCCCAGCTCTGTCTCAGCTCTTGCTTCCCAGAGGACTCATAGACAAAGAGTTTAAATTCTAGCTCTGCTATTTCCCAGTTGTGTGAACCTGAGCGAAGGCCTTCAGCTCTGTGAGTCTCTCTTTCCTCACTGGAAAATGGAAAGGATAATGCCTCCCCACAGTTGTTGAGAGGGTTAAATGAGATGCTGCCTGCAAAATGGCTGGCACTTGAGGCCACTCCATGGTAGGCTTGAGCAGGATAGCCAGCTCTGCCAGGCCACTGATTGGACCCCCAAACCCATTAGGGGCTCCCTTTGCCCAGGTGGAGGTCCCTGGAGAAAGACGGAGCCTCTTGTTCTGTGAGTTTCACTCATAGCTCCAGCTCTGGAGTTACAGGGACTTGGGTTTGAATCCTCATTCTGCTACTTTCTGTCTGTAGTGGTTTTGAGTAAGTGACTTTACCTCCTATGACTCAGTTTCTTTATCTGTAAAACGAGATGGTCTGAAACTGCTAAGGGTTACTGTGATAATTCGATGAAATGATACATGCAAAGTGCGTACTACAGTGCCTGGCACCTAGGAAGCACTCAATAAATGGTAGCTAGAGTTATTCATTTGTTCACTCAATACATTTCCTAAGCAGCTGCTCTGTATCTGGTTCTCTGCTGTGAACATGGGTCACAAAAAGAAAAACTAAGCTCATTCATCATGCTGGGAAGGAGACATAGTGATCTATACTTCACTGAGGAAAAACCAGAGGCTCAGAGAGGTGAAGTGATTTGCCCAAGACCACAGAGCAATTCCCAAGTGGTGGAGCTGGGACTTGAACCCAGATCCAATTGCCTCTAATACCTTGACCTGCACCAAGGCAGCTGTTTGGAATCATTAGCCCTCAGCAAGTGGTAGGGGAGGATGTGGGGATTCCTAAAACCTTGCTTCTCAGTGGTTTCCTGTTTTCCCACGACATGGGCAAATAAAACAGTCAACTAGCGGACATCCTGATAGCAACATGACCAACTTTGGGGGTCTGGGGTCACACTAAGTAACCCTGGGCTTTCAGGGTCCTGTTTGATGGATCTGGGAAGTGAGAGGGTCATTCACCAGCTCCTTTGGAAGGCCACTTCTTACCACTGGACACCCCTGGAAGTTGAAATGACACAGGCTTTAGGGCAAACTTTTCTGTGGCCCGTGGGCAGCATGCAGCCTAGGATGGCTTTGAATGTGGCCCAACACAAATTCATAAACTTTCTGAAAACATAAGATTTTTTTGTGATTTTTTTTTTTTTTCTAGCTCATCAGCTATTGTTAGTGTTAGTGGATTTTATGTGTGGCCCAAGACAATTCTTCTTCTTCCAATGTGGCCCAGGGAAGCCAAAACATTGAATACCTCTGATTTAGGGTCAGACACAGCTGGGTTCAAATCTCAGCTCCTTTACTGATTGGTCACGGAACTTCAGTCTCTGCACTTCCTGAAGAGGCCTCATCTTTATCATCTCTCTGATTCCTGTCTCTTTCTCTTCCTCTTCCCATCCATACCACGTGCCCAGCCAGAATGTTGCAGGGGCAGATTCTCAGGCAGGAACTGCCAATGAGCTATTAAGGAAAAGTCTCCATTTCCAAGACCACTCACCATCCTCCTGGCCTCTCATTCCCTCTCCAGGATATCTGTCTCCTCTTATTCAGGCATTTGGGCACCGAGTTGAAATTTAACAAACTTTCTTGAGTTCCCTACTTTGTACCAGGTCCTCAGCTAGGTAATTTCCTATAATAACCTCCATGATAACCCAATGAGGGAGGCCTTATTATTATGCCCATTTGATGGATGAGCAAACTGAGGCTCAGCAGAAGTCAGAAAGTAGAGCTGGGATTGGTCCCTAACCCATGGCCCTCCAAGCCAAGTGCCCTGCCTCCGTGCAAGCACAGCTGGGTGCAGTCATTGCCCAGAGCTGTGTGGATGGCATCAGAGAAGCCTGACTCATAACTAGGTAGTTGGGAAGCCAGGACCACAGTGACTCCAGCCTGCCCTGGCCTGAAGTGTCTGTGTGCTGAATTAGGCAGCTTGAATTGCTCGTGGAGTCAGGGTTGTCTTGGGCAGGCCCTAAAGGCTCCCTGGAGAGTTTGGGATTACCAGAGCCCTTTGGATAATAGCAAAAGTCATGATAATGACATTAACTGTGATTTGTTAAATCCTTACTACATGCCAGGTCTCATTTAATCCTCCGGGCAGCCCTGAGAGGAGGAATGGTTGCCAGAATTCCCCATCCAGGTTTGTGTGACTCCAAGGCTCACCTGGTTTCCCTTGATGCAGGTGGGATATGCATCTCCCCCAGTAATGCCTGATAGCTCCACATTGGCTTTCTTCCCAAGAGACCAGGCCTTGGCCCAGTCCTCTGGCCCTGCTCTTGCCCTGGCTCCTCAGAACCCTGCCCCTAAGCCCTCAGTTTTGAGTTGAAGTGTGAAAAGGATAAACCCTTCCTAGGTGTGGCTGAGTCCCTTCTCCCTGCAACACTGAGACCTAAAAAAGATGGAAGAGACTTTCTGAACCCTATTCAGACCAAGGGAGGAAAAAAAATAAGGGGCAGGCTTCATGCTTACAGACAATATAACATAACCCAAACGACCATGTCTTCTCTATCAAGGAGAAAGCTCTTCAAACTACACAAGTGGAAAAAGTCTGGCTCACGGGAAGCTGTGGGCCTGCCTGGGCTGGGACCTGGCTGCTCCCAGCTGCTTTTGCTCCATTCAAGGCTGCATCAGGCAGAGATGGGGCCATTCCAGAGGCTCTTCTGGGGAAAAGGGAGGTGGCAGGAGACAAAGCCAGAAACATACTATCTCAATTTAAGCATGGGGAAAATATGGTGCAGCTAGCTTATGACAATCCTAGGCAAAATTCCAGAAGTTCCTTTCCTAAGCAGGGATTATTGGGAGCCAAGATGGGTTCACTTAGGTCAAGGCATGACTAACTCCCCAGATGACTCTTGGAGGAAGGGTAATCAGAGCATGTGTGGGAAAAGGACCACAGACTCAGAATGTAAAAATAAGACTGTGCTGTTATTGGAACTGCCCTGAGGAAGAAAGAAGAGAGCTCATCAGCCAGGGTCTGAGATCCACTTCACCCCAGCCCATCACATATCAACGCTATAGGCTTCCCTTTCGAGCAGGTTGACTCAAGGATACTGCCACAATTTGCCTCTTGGGTGGCAATGGAGGAGGGGCCTTGGGACATTCAAATGAGGAAGATGAAGAATTCAGAGGCAATGGATACTGAAAACATCCATTTCAGAGGGGGTGGTAGTATTTGTCCAATAAAGCATTTAGGATCTTGAAAGAGGTTGCAGTTTGCCTGGGGGAAGAGAATATTGAGAGCCTCTTAGAACGCACGACATGAAGGTCTGCAGGTTAAGGAGGGGCTGGTTTCCTTCTCAGGTGCCACCAGCATCACAGCCGATTTTGCTGCGGATGAGGCTTTTGAAATGTTTCTCACACATATCTTTGAGGGTAAACGGAGAACTATGGACCAAATCTTAGGGCAGCTCAGCCTTTGCATGGCTGTTTGCACCCCTCTGCCCAGAAGAGAAGGAATGCATTGATTCTGTTGGGTGCGGCTCTGCCTCCCTTATGACCCGGAGCATCAAGCAGTGTGGTCCTTTCACTAACCCATATTGGTCTGCTCTTGGGGCGCCCTGTGAGGAAGGCTGGGTACACAGCACGGGAATGTCTGTCTACTGTATAAGAGGGACACATTGCTGACGTCCCTCCCCGAGTCCTGGGATTGGTCCTGCACTACTGTCCACCTGCCTGCACGGCATGGCCATTTCTACTGGATGCCATGGAATGGAGAGGTTAAAGGTTCAGGTTCTGGAGTCAGGCTACTCCCTGTTCCAGGCTCAGCTCCACCATTTTTTAGTTGGGTGATCTTGGGACAAGTTACTTAATTTATCTGCGCTTTATATTCTTTATCAGAAAAGGGGGATAATAATGATGCCTAGTTCATAGGGCGAGAGCATTGGCTTTCCTTTTTTTGACCTGTGACCCACAGTAAGAAATATATTTTATGTCAACTCCCAGTACACACATTCCTACATATATGTACATACATGTATGTGTATAACTGAAAAACATTTTTCCAAACAACCCCTAACCTTAGCGCAGGTTGACGAACCATGGTCTATTCTTTTCTTTCATTAAGCAAAATGCTAGTTGAGAGCCATTAAATTGATTTTACTATATACATGGGTCATTGGCCACTCATTGGCCACAGTTTAAAAATCTCCAGGTTAGGCCGGGCGTGGTGGCTCATGTCTATAATCCCAGCATTTTGGGAGGCTGAGGTGGGAGGATCGCCTGAGGTCAGGAGTTCAAGACCAGCCTGGCCAACATGGTGAAACCCCGTCTCTACTAAAAACACAAAAATTAGCTGGGTATGGTGGTGCATGCCTGTAATCCCAGCTACTCAGGAGGCTGAGGCAGGAGAATCGTTTGAACCCAGGAGGCAGAGGCTGCAGTGAGCCGAGATCGTGCCACTGCACTCCAGCCTGGGCGACAGAGCAAGACTCTGTCTGAAAAAAATAAAAAGAAAAAAAAGAAAATCACCAGGTTATGGTATAGCTGGAGTAGCGTAGTTTCGAATGCTATAATTTTCTTCCACATGTCACATGCGAAGAGAACCATTTTCAAGCTAGAAAGTGTCCAGAAGAGAATGACCAGCGTATCCCATTCCATTGCTCCTTTTCTTCCTTCCTCCTCCCTCACTCATCCACTCATTCAATGATTATCTCTTCACTCACTTAGTCACATATATAATTGATTTAAATTCCTGTTTCACCTAGAAAAGAGACTCCAGGGAAATATATGCTCTGTAAATCATGGGAAAGAGGGATAAATCTGTTCCTTGCAGGCCTCTGGGCAGAAATGGGACTTTCTGATGGAAGTGACAGGAAGACGCGTGGGGGTCATGGTAGAGGAAGTGTTTTCCAGCCCTGGGTGCCAATGGATGATGGGTTCGGCTGCCTGTGGGGACTTCTCTCTTGGAAGTATGTGATCGGAGGTGGAGAAAGGGGGTTTTCAGAATTGGATGGAGGGTCGGCTGAGGTTGTTCCTTCACCCTGTGCTCCACCGAGCTCACGGATCTGCTGCAGCCACCACCTGGGCCACTATGGAGGTGGAGAGGAGACCACGTAGTTGGGTTCTGTGTCCTCACCTTACAACCAAAGCAACTCCATCCCTGTTTTATACAATAGGATTCTCCCTGCAGTTTATTTTGGAGTGGAGAAAGCCCTGAAAACATTCCACTGCTGCTAAAAAAATTTTTTAATCCCTAAACTAGGAGCTAATTAAATCCCTGTGAGTCTCAGAAGCAATCATTTCTAGGATTCTGGGACTCAAATTTTTTTCCTATAAAAACAAGTCCATTAAAATTATAGCATAAGCCTTTGTTTTGCATGCTTAAATCCAGATATAATTGAGAGCAAGAGTTAAAATAATTATAAGTGTGGCAGGAAAATGGATTGAGATGTTATTTTGTGTTGGTGGTTTTTGTCCTTCATTCCAAGTATGGGGCGGTACCTTTGTGCTCCCTTGCCTTGGGGGTGGGTATTGCTGAAGCCGGCTGAAATGAGAAGTCCCTGGTAGACAACTGGTCTTGCAGGCCTTTGTTGTTTGAAAGCCTGAGTTTTTTGAGGGGACTGGGCTGGGAGAAAGAAAAGGAGGAATGAGATGGAATTGGGTGAGTAGGTCCTGGGAAGAACTAGCAGGATCTCAGAGGCTAGTGGTTATGTGCTCCCTATTAAGGAGCCTGGATTCCAGGCACCCAGGTGCCTTTGATCCTCCAAAGCTGCAGAGATGTCAACCTACTGGGGTATTTGGGGTTTAGAGGGGACCATTATGGATTGAGGTCTACAGTGTTTCTCTAACATTAATGTATTCAGGAATACCTGAGAATCTTGATAAAATGCAGTCTGATTCAGTAGGCCTGGGGTGGGGTCCTAAAATTATGCATTTCTAACAAGCTCTGAGGGACTCTGATGTTGCTGCTCCAAAGACCACACTTTGAGGAGCAAGAAGCTAAAAGGGCTGGTTCCATGTTTTCTGGGCACAACAGAAGGCTTCCAGACTCTTGCATTCTCAAAGCAGGGAGGGCCCTTCCAATAATAACAGAACTGGAATTTCCCATCAGCACAGCATAAAGGGATGCACTACCAGTTCTAATTTTATTTGAAAGAACTTGCAGACTTGAGTTTGTGATTACAAACACATAGCTGGGGCCCAGGTTGCTCAGGTTAAGTGGTATCTTTATGGGAATTTGAGGGTTATTCACCCTGCCATTCCTCCTGTCTTGCCCCAGGGTTGGATTTAGCAAGCAGCATACATCTGCTCTCCCTTTCCTGGGTTATAAATTCTCTGGGCTTTGTGTACATTGTTTGGGGTTTTCTGAGAAGCTGGGAGTTAGAGGCCTCTTCTCCTGTCCCCCCTTCCCACTCCTGGGCAGTTTAAGTCCCTTGAAGAGCTGCTTATCTTAGTTTCTTTGCCTGGAATTTTATCTGTTCCTTATCTTATCTTTGTCTGAAAGCACAAAATCCACCTTTATGTACCCCATCCCCACCCTCACGTCAACCTAGGATAAGAGAAAAACCAAGGAGTAATGAAAAAACCCAGAGAGCACCCCTGTTTGATGACCTCTCTTTTCAGGAACGGAGGCAGTGTTAGTGTCAATTCTGCTCGATTATCTCTTCATCTCTACTTCCTTTGCTTGCTTAATGGGCTACCTGGGAGTATAAATTATTTTGTAAAGAATAGACAAAGTATAATCCCAGAACTTCGGGAGGCCAAGGTGGGTGGATCATCTGAGGCCAGGAGTTCGAGACTAGCCTGGCCAACATGGTAAAACCCTGTCTCTACTAAAGATACAAAAAATTAGTCAGGTGTGGTTGTGGGCACCTGTAGTCCCAGCTACTCGGGAAGCTGAGGCAGGAGAATTGCTTGAATCTGGGAGGCAGAAGTTGTGGTGAGTTGAGGACGCACCACTGCATTCTAGTCTGGGCAACGGAGTGAAACTCCATCTCAAAAAAACAAAAACAAAAACGTAAAGGGTTACCATTCCCAGGCTAGCCCTCTGTAGCTACAGCCAACCTCAGGAAACCATTCTTCTTCTTCTTCTTTTTTTTTTTTGAGACAGTCCTGTTCTGTCACCCAGGCTGGAGTGCAGTGGCGTGATCTCAGCTCACCGCAGCCTCCGTCTCCTGGGTTCCAGCAATTCTCCTGCCTCAGCCTCCTGAGTAGCTGGGACTACAGGTGCCTTTCACCACACCAGGCTAATTTTTGTATTTTTAGTAGAGATGGGGTTTCACCATATTGGCCAGGCTGGTCTTGACCTCCTGGCCTTGTGATCCACCCACCTCAGCCTCCCAAAGCGCGGGGATTACAGGTGTGAGCCACCACGCCTGACCAGGAAACAATTCTTAAAAGGGGCTTCACCTTCTCTCCACAGAATCCCTAAAAACCCGTTTGTAAATGGAGTAATCTGTAAACACCCATTGCTTGGAATGTAACGGTATCTCATATTTGCAGAGCACTTTACACTTTTCAAAGGGATCTGGCAGTGATCCAGCATCTACTTGCACTAGGGGTGCTGCCTCGTGTAATCCTCCCAGCAGCCCCCATGAGGAGGTATCACCACCCCTTCTCCATTTATTTATTTATTTATTTATTTATTTATTTATTTTTTGAGACAGAGTTTCACTCTTGTTGTCCAGGCTGGAGTACAATTGCACAATCTCGGCTCACCGCAACCTCCACCTCCCAGGTTCAAGCGATTCTCCTGCCTCAGCCTCCTGAGTAGCTGGGATTACAGGCATGTGCCACCACGCCGGCTAATTTTGTATTTTTAGTAGAGATGGGGATTCTCCATGTTGGTCAGGCTGGTCTCAAACTCCCGACCTCAGGTAATCCACCTGCCTTGGCCTCCCAAAGTGCTGGGATTATAGGTGTGAGCCACCACTCCCGGCCCTTCTCCATTTATTCATCCACAAATATTTAAGCAAATGAGCCTTCCTGACTTAAGCAAAAGTTGTAGAAACAAAGGTAGACATGCTGACTATATGAAAGGAAAAAAAAAAGGAGCTTAAAGGGCTAGAAAGCTGTACCTCTGGCTTCCTTGGCCCAAAAGGTTGCCCCTCTTAGTATCTAAGGGGTAGGAAAAAGTGATCGATGGGAAGCACTGAGATGGTGGTGAGAAGGGAGTCTGATCTCCTCAGCTAGGCAAAGCCATGGGAGGAATTTCTCTCCTTGGGTCTACAGAGTCAGTTCTCTGGGAAGTGGGTTGGGTGAATGCTGGAATTTTGTAAGTGGTGGGAGCCTGAATGTGCCGGGTCTTGTATCTGAAGAGGTGAGAGATTTAGAGCAAGGCTGTGCCTATGCTTGGAAACTAGGTGACAGGCCTTGTCCAGCAGCACTGGCACCAGGAGTCCTAGAGTCAAGCTCGGCTTTTCCATTGACTACCCATGGGGCTTGGACCAGAACCTTCCAGGTTCTACACCTCAGTTTCCCCTTCAGGAAAATGGAGTGGTTGGATGGGATGCTCTGAGGGTCTGAGACTGCTCTGGTCTTCTGGGGTTGACAAGGGAAATGGCTTCCTTGCCTTTGAGGCTGAATCTGATTTCTTTCCTTCTTCTTTTTTTTTTTTTTTTTGAGACTGAGTCTCGCTCTGTCGGCCAGGTTGAAGTGCAGTGGCAGAATCTCGGCTCACTGCAACCTCCGCCTCCTGGGTTCAAGAGATTCTCCTGCCTCAGCCTCCCGAGTCTCTAGGATTACAGTCTCTTAGATTACCATCACGCCTGACTAATTTTTGTATTTTTAGTAGAGACGGGGTTTCACCATGTTGGCCAGGCTAGTCTCGAACTCCTGACCTCAGGTGATCCACCCGCCTCGGCCTCCCAAAGTGCTGGGATTACAAGTGTGAGCCACCCCTCCCAGCCTGGATCTGTTTTCTTTAGGGGGAGTGGGGTTGGGAGTGGGGTGGGGAGCACACGCAGGTACAGTCACACGCATGGGAGGCCATCCTGTGCCAGGTGCTGGAGAGGCAGCAATGAGCAGCGCTGACCCAGGTCCTGGCCCTTGCTCTTGGGGAGCTCACAGAATGTCAGGAAGGACAGACACTGAACAAGGAATTAAATAGTTAGTACTTCACTGGGGTTAGGAGAGAGACCACGATGATGAGAAGGAGCCCACATGTGAAGGGCAGAAGAGAGTTCCAGGCAGAGGGAGCAGCCACACACAGGCTATAGGCAGGAACACAACCGCCATGCTTGGGGAACAGAGAAAGCCTGAGTGGCACAGTGGCGAGGGGAGATGGATGGGCAGTGACATCTCGCTCACAGTCTGGCTTAGGTACAGAGTCCTGTTTGGAGACAGGAAACAGGACTCGGTGAGCCCCGTCTGTTTCTTTCTCCCCGTGTAGGGAAGACACACATACCCCCTTGGATATAGCCAGGTAGGGGCTGCTGCTCTTCAGCTGAGCTTTGCAGCAGATCATTCAAGTCAGGAAAAAGTCTGTTCTTCTCCCCCCACTCCCAACGGTGGAGGGACCTTGGGGTCTCGCCCAAGGAAAGGAAGCACTGCTTCCTGGTTTATGTTGAGATGGGAAAGACTTGCCCAAGAACAATGGCGTTTTTGCAAAACACCACTTTGTTCTGGTGAGACCAGGAGGTGGTTTCCTTCGGGACCTAGCCTGGTCCCACTGCCCCAGACCTGCCAACCACAACAGCCACATGGCGTTCTCTCTCGGACCAACCTTTCATCTGAGACACTTGCTCACGCAGAGCTCTGACTGGCTTAACCCTTTGGGCCCCACCCTGCCCAGGCAGGAGCATCTCAGGGCTAATGGAGATGTCCTTAGAGATCCCAGGACATGCTGGCCAGGGGAACCAAGGCTGAAGGGATGGGGGAACCAATCAGACTTGACATTCTGTCTTACCATTCAAAAGGACCTTCTGGAAAAAGAACTCAGACCTATCCTAGGAGTGTCTCAGCTCTGACCAGAGTCAGAAGGTCATACTTTTCTAGGTGGGGAAACTGGGGTGGGGGAAAAATCAGCGAGATTTTCAAGGCCACGCATACAGTTAGTTGTAGGACCAAGTCTAGAATGCATGGCTCTGACTCTCAGCTTTTAAACATGTACATGTAATCCCCTCACAATAAGTCATAGACACGATGATAAGAAACATCCTTCAAAGGCGTGTTCTAAACACTTGTTTGCAGAGTTCTCTGGGAAACAGTTCAATTCCCTGTCATAAAACAGCATGCAACACATCTTGGAAGAAGCATGGGTTCTTTCCACATGCTGTTCTGCCCTACAGGAAGTTTAAAATTAAGAGAGCAAAGGGAAGAAAATCTACACTGGAGGGTCAGACAAATCTGCAGTGGCCTGGAATGTCTGGAGGGAGGTGGGAGGGAGAAGGGTGTGTTGGGAGCTGGGCTTATTGATGTCACAGGCAGTAGGGGATGAGTCCCGTGACCACTCCCGTGTTTTTCAGGCGTGCATGGCTGTTCCTCTATGAATCACTAAATGAATCAATTTAGCGAAACCATCATGTCTGTTCAAAGGGGGATATTAAGGGAAAACAAGCGTGCATGTCATTGTATGATCAGAACAGTAAGTTAGAACTTTCCTTTTTTCTCTCACTGTTGTTGTGACATTCGGCCTGGCATAGAAACGGGTACAGATAAACAGCAACGGTTTCTCATTCTAATGGACAGGTACAGTCATGGTGACCGTGTTGGGACTGATGGTGTGTTCATGGCGGTGGGGGTACTGGTGACAACTATATCGTGGTTATAGTGATGGTGATGTTGGTTGTGGTTATGGTGACACTGGTATTGGTTATAACTATGGTGGTAGTGATACTGATGGTGATGTTTAGTGGTGATGTTGACTGCAGTTATGGTAAGGATGGTGGTGGTGGGTAGTGTGACAGTGATGGTGGTGTCTTGCTTATGGTAGTGGTAATGGTGATGGTGGGGGCATAATGATGTTGATATGGGTGACAGTGGCAAAGGTGGGGTGATGGTGTTGGTGTTGCAAGGAATGGTTATAGTTTTGATGGTAAAATGACAATTATGTTCAATGGTGTTGATAGTGGGGTTGGTATAAGGAGGTGTTGTTGGTCAAAATGATTTTAATGATGCTTTGTGTTGGTGATAATGGTGGTATTGGTGTTTGTGTTAGTTACGGTAATGTTTTTAATGGTATTGGTGACACCTGCCTGTCTCAGTAGGTGACATTGATGGAAGTGCTAGTGGCATGGGTGCTAGTGTGAGTGGTGAACTTGATGGTAGTCTTGCTGTCATGGCTGATGGTAGTGGCACCAGAGGTGGTGGTCCCAGCAATAATGGTAGTAGTAGGGAGGGTGGTGGGAAGTTGGTGGTGGTAGCAGTGGTAGACGCAGAGATGATGACCAAGAAGGTGGGGATTACACGGAGAGTGGTACGGGTTCTGGCAATGATACCCTTAGATACCATGAGTCGACTGCAAGCTGTCTTTGGAGCTGACAGCATGCTGGACATGGGGGAAATGGCTCACCACATTCCCCCAAAGCCCTTCTTTCCGCCGGCTGCAATCCTGGTGAGGATTAATTCTCTGTGCAGGCAGAGATGGCTGTTTTCTGGGGGTCTGTGGGGATGGTGCTGAAAAACAGGTCTGTTGCTGGGAAAGTGGACAGAGAGGGAGGCTCAGGATTGCTGAGCTGGAGGGTGCTTTAGGGGCAGGTCAGCAGGAATGAGGCACGTGAGGGTATGCTGATGGATGGCAGGGGCCACGCTGGGGCTGGGGCTAGGGCGGCAGGGAGGCAGTGGTGGCCGGCGTGCAGGGGCTCACGTAGCTGGCAGAGCCAGGGCTGTACTTCCTGCTGACTCAGCAGAGCAGGCAGGAACTGATTCTTTTCGACTAATGTGTCTTCTCCTGGGATTAGCTCATACAGCTCTGGCTGGGAAAGGGGGAGAGGCAGCCTCTCCCATCTCCCCAGGCTTAGAGGCCCTTTGGAGGAGAGGGCAGGCAGACTATGGGGCCCCAGCAGGACCAGTAACTGACTCTGTATGTCCTCGATCTCATTCTCAATGGGCTGCCATTTGGCTGGCAGGGAGCCAGCTCCCCAAATATCAAGGGATCTAGCTACCCTACCCCCACCCAAACCCAATCCATGTGGCTGCCCAGTTCTGCTTCACAAAAGGTCTACCCTGCCCAGTTCTGCTTCGCAAAAGGTCTACCCTGCCCAGTTCTGCTTCACAAAAGCATAGCCTGGGGGTGGAGAGAGTAAACTGGAGTCAGACTGTCTAACCTCCTTCGCCAGGTGTCCCATGTGTTAGCTGTGTGACTGTCTGTATCTTGGTTCATCATTTGTGAGTTAGGGACAATGACTGCTGCTCAGAGGCTGTTGTGGGGATAGATGAGTTAAGCCTACAAAGTGCTTGAATAAGGTCTGGCATGGAGTGGGTATTCAAAAAGTGTTTGCTATGATTGCTACTACTGAGTGTTGAATAACTTTAAGCAAGACTCTTAAGCTCTCTGAGACTCAGTAGTCTCACCAGTAAAATGGTGATAATTTCTTAACATGCATACTTGATATGAGAATTAAAATGGATTAAATGGATGAAAGCATCCTGTACAAAGTAGCACATCAGTTATTACTATCCTTGTTGTCGTTAGCACAGGGGTCAGCTTCAGCATCCTTCCTGGAGCGGAAATGGGGGGCTTGAGTGTCCTTTTGGCGTTTGGATCCTTAAGAGTTTATCTTGTGATCACTGCCTTTCCACAAGAGAAATAACTCCTCGTGAGTGGGAAGATTTAAGCAGATCAGCTGTTCAGTTTGTAGCCTCTTGTCCCCCACCCCTTGCCCTGCTCAGTACTCATGCCCTGGGTAGGGATCAAGAAAGAAAGAGAAGGTTCTGGGAGCATCCTCCTATCCTGAAATTTCTGTGGAATCTTTTTTTTTTTCCATTTCTTCATCCTAGCTCCCTTTCTTTCTCTTTTCTTTCCCTTCCTTGTTCACTACTCATTCATTCATTCATTCATTCATTCGTCTATGGGACATGGAAGTCATGGGGTCTGCCCTGGAGAAGCCTGTAAGTTCCCACTCTTAGGGAGAACATGGCTCAGGCTCCAATCAGGGCTTCATTACATGATTCTGTGCATGCAACAGAGGGGCGGGGATGGCACATCAAATGAAAATTCAACTTTCTCTGCATTAAGGAAAACTATCAGCAATGATGCTATGTAGGGACTGTAAAACCAACATCTACACAAAAGAATGACTGTCTAACTAGTTGATTGCCTCAACTGTAAAAGAGATTAAAATGGTACACTTCTACAGATTTGGTCTTTTGTTTCTGCTTGTTTGGACTTCAGATGCATGGAGTTGAGCAACTCATACTCCTTCCTCCGTGCTAATGTAATTTTTCTCCTTCTTCCCAGATTCTCATGCTCATTCCTTACTCCTTTACTCACTCTAGGAATCCACTCCAATATGTTTTAAAATGTGCCCTTAAAATGTGTTTGTCTTTATAAAATATGCATTTGGTTAACAATCAGTTGCACGAATGCTTCTTGTTTATACCTCACCATGATGTAGCACAATTGACTCCTCCACATACCACTGATGCTTACGGTGATCCATGTCCAGCACTGGGTACCAGATTCAAGCTATGAATTTTACAAGGCCCATGTCCTTGAGTTGCTCACAGGCTAGGGAAATAGACAATTTAGGACAGGGTTGGGACACAAAGGAGTCAGTGATCAGTTCTGCTGGTGGGGGCGGGGGGTGGGAGGGCTTCCCAAGGGCAGAGCCACTTCAGCAGAGCTTTAAAAGGTGAATAAGGCCGGGCACGGTGGCTCACGCCTATAATCCCAGCACTTTGGGAGGCCGAGGCAGGCGGATCACCTGAGGTCAGGAGTTCGAGACCAGCCTTAACAACGTGGAGAAACCCTGTCTCTACTAAAAATACAAAAAAATTAGCTGGGCGTGGTGGCACATGCCTGTAATCTCAGCTGCTCGGGAGGCTGAGGCAGGAGAATCGCTTGAACCCGGGAAGGCAGGAGAATCACTTGAACCCGGGAGGCAGAGGTTGCAGTGAGCCAAGATTGTGCCATTGCACTCCAGCCCGGGCAACAAGAGCAAAACTCAGTCTCAAAAAAAAAAAAAAAAAAGGGGCTGGGCGCAGTGGCTCACACCTGTAATCCCAGCACTTTGGGAGGTTGAGGCAGGCTGATCACAAGGTCAGGAGATCGAGACCATTCTGGCTAACAAGGTGAAACCCCATCTCTACTAAAAATACAAAAATTAGCTGGTCGTGGTGGCAGGTGCCTGTAGTCCCAGCTACTAAGGAGGCTGAGGCAGGAGAAAGGCGTGAACCCCAGAAGCAGAGCTTGCAGTGAGCTGAGATGGCGCCACTGCACTCCAGCCTGGGCGACAGAGAGAGACTCGGTTTCAAAAAAAAAAAAAGGTGAATAAGAGCTCACTAGGTGTATAGCAGGGAGGAGGAAATGGGAGGAGGTGCTCCAAGTAGAGGGAGCAGTATATGAAAAGGGTTGGAAGCATGTAGCAGCTTAGCATGTCTAGGAAATTGAATGATTTTGTTGTGGCTGAGGCAAATGGTATGAAAAGAAAGGGCAAGAGAAAACAGCTGGCATTTATTGAGTGTGCCAGGTGCTGTTCTAAGTGATTAAGTACTGAATTTCTTTTAAGCCACACAACAACCCGAGGCATTGTGAAAGGAAATTAAATTTTGGGACCCCAGATGCATTTAGTCGAAGGGAAAAGTCAAACTGGGAACTGGATCACGCAAACCTGCCTCCCACTTTTAGTTCCTAAGATGGCTGGCCAGGCACGGTGGCTCAAGCCTGTAATCCCAGCACTTTGGGAGGCCGAGGTGGGCAGATCACCTGAAGTCAGGGGTTCGAGACCAGCCTGGCCAACATGGTGAAACCCTGTCTATACTAAAAATACAAAAATTAGCTGGGTGTGGCTGCAGGCGCCTGTAATCCCAGCTACAATATGAAAAGTTACCCATATTTTGCCCACAAGGAAATTCCTAGTGAGCTGTTAAAACTTCACAATGGCAATGCATATTGGTAGCTTATCTTTACAAGGCAGTCACCCCAGCCCACCAGACGTAAATGCATATCTGATTGTTCCCCTACCCCATTGTGTCTGTGTTATCTTATGCAAAATGCAGATTCCTCCCATTTTTCCTCTGCCCCTTTGTTTATGTCATCTTACCTAAAAAAAATGCAGATTCACTTACAGGAAAACTGTGTACTTCTCAATATCCCACCCTTTCCCCTTTAAATTGGGAGCCCTGAAAATCATCTTTGAAGAAAGGCATAAAGCTGTCTCCCAGGTGCGTCCTTAACTTTGGCAAATCAATCTCCTAAAATGATTGAGACTTGTCTCGTTATTTTCCTCCATTGACAGAGTGTACTATTAACATTCCCACTCTACAGGAAAGGAAACAGAGGGCCAGGGAAGTTAGTAACTTGCTTACAGTCACGTAGCTTATAAATGAGGTACCCAAAACTGCATCAGGCTGCCTGGGTTTCTAATCACAATGCTATGACCTCCAAAAGATGAGGAAGGTGAGGAGGTCAGAGGTGAGGCTGCAGAAGACCTTAAATGCCAATTGAGGGGCAAGGAAGAAGGCAATAGGAGGCCCTGAATCAGAGCCTGAGTGCCATTGAGATGAGTGAGTGTGAGTGACCACAAGTGTGCATGAGGGTGCACATGCTACAAGCGAGGTGTATGGGTGAGTGTGTGGGTGTGCTTGGATGTGTGGGTGTGCTTGGATGCATGGGAGTGTGCCGCAGTGCACATGTCTGTGCCACAATGTAGGACACACGTGTCTTTGTGAGACTAGGTGAGTGTGCATGTGTATGAAAAAATCTGTGGTTGTGCACCCGTCTGAGCATGTGTCTTTGTGGGTGTGAGTGTGGACCTTGGTCTTCCTGCCACCATGGGGCCCCATGGAAGCTGTCAGAGCCCATCAGCCTGGCCTGGTGTGAGAGGCCTGTTCTTGGCCTCAGATGCTAGATGGGCATACATCAAACGCAGCCTGAGCCTGGGACCAGTGGGGTAGAATAATTTAATGAGAATACAGAAGGGAGGCTGCAGCTGCTGGGGAGTGGGAAGGGGGCCCATTTCTGCCCAGTGCAGCTTCCGGACTCCAGAGCCCAGCATCTGGGGTCTGTGTGTGTGTTGGGAAGGGAAGATGGCTGTGTTGGGTGCCTGGCCATGACCCCCTCCTGCCCCATGCAATGGCAGAACTGCATCTAACCTGGGTATGCCAGGACACCAACTAGTCTTGGTGTTGTGCCTCCTGCCTGGACACCAACCTAGTCCCCAGGTGTCCCACGAGACTTCAGGGGAACCAGGACACAAAGTCCAGCATTTTCATCTCTAAAGCTGTTCTGACATTTCCATGAGATCGAACACATAGGAAATCACTTCTAGACCAACTAGTCCAACCCCCTTGCCTTACAGAGCGGAAACCGAGACTCAGAAAGGGGCAGGGAATTGCCTAAGGTCACCCAGCAAAATGGAGTTTGGACCAGGCTTAGAACCAAGAAATTCTCAGTTGGCATCCAGGGACCTTTTCACACCTTTAGACCAAGACCAACAACACACATAAACATTAGCAAAATGCAAGGTTGTTTATTGATGGCCTCTGCCTGTATGGCCTGGCCACTCCTTTCCTCCCAGGCCACCCACCTCTGCAGAATGGAGGCCGCTTCCCCAGTGCCCACAGCCAGAGGTGCTTTGTGAGGAAGGCCAGGGACAGGGCTGACAGAGCACTCTTCGTTCTCCCCCTGGATGGAAGTGTGTGTGTGTGTGTGTGTGTGTGTGTGTGCACATGTAGGGGGGTTGCCCTTTTGTGCTGGCCTTAGGTCAGAGAGAGAAATGTGAGGGGACCCAATTTAGTCAGTTTTTCTATCTAAGATGTGGGTAGAAAAAGGAGGAATTTTGCTCCGGGGTAGGAGAAGGGGTGAAAATGACGTGCCCTGGCCAGGACACAGCAGTGATAGGGCAAATGAAAACCTCGTCCTTGTCCTTAGTATCTTGGGCAACACACACACTGTCCTGTCGTGTCCAACAGTCACAGTGTGAAAGATTTTTTCGGGGAGGTTCCCATGACAACTGTCGATTCATGGCAAGAACCTTCCACGGGTCTTAGGCCACCTACAGAACTGGGCTCGGACTCCTCAGCTCCACTTGCAAGGCTTCTCCAGATTCTAGGGTCTAGATTCCAGAGTCCAGAACCTGGGGCTGCAGTTCAAGGTCTATTGCTGAACCTAGTCCACAATTCAGGCTCTTTTTTTTTTCTGGTTGCCACAAGATTGACAGATTTTGTTGTTGGTGGTGGTGGTGGTGAGGCAGGGTCTCACTCTATTGCCCAGGCTGGAGCACAGTGGTGTGATCAGATCATAGCTCATTGCAGGCTCAAAGTCCTGGACTCAAGGGATCCTGTCACCTTAGCCTTCTGAGTAGCTGAGACCACAAGCACGTGCCACCAAACCAGGCTAATTTTTATTTGATATTTTTAGTAGAGATGAGGTCTTGCTATGTTGCTCAGGCTGGTCTTGAACTCCTGGGCTCAAGTGATCCTCCTTCCTTGGCCTCCCACAGTACTGGGATTATAGGTGACAAATACTCCTGAATGTAAAAGCTTTCGACAGGGCATGGACTCTCCTGTTGGAAACAAACGCCACTACTCCCTATTAACCTATGCCCTCCATTTTTACTCAGCTATATTACCTTTCTGGCACCTGAAAGCACTTAAATTTAGGACCCCTGAGCCTGAGCTCCTTGAGGGACCAGGTCCTTATATTTTACATGCCATCATCTAGCACACAGCAGACTCTTGGTAAACGTTTGCTGAGTGCTCGACTCTAATTGGCCTCATCTTCTATACCTTCACCCTACCCTCTACTTCAGTTCACACTTAAGCTGTTCTCTGAAACATTTTTCTCTCTGCCTCAAAAGCTTTTTGGTGAACCCCTATTCGCCCCTCAAGAAACTGCTTAGGTGGCCTCACCTCTGGTCCAACTTGTCTGCTTCCTGCCCAGTGCTCATCTGTTAGAAGATGTTGACAGCTATCCTTCTTCATAGACTAGGTTTTGAGATTAGTTGTATTTGATATGTACATAGTGTTTCAGTCACCAAGAAAGACTTAGTTGGCTTAACTGGCCCATCTCAAAGTGTCCTGCAGAAGCCTGAGTTAGCTAGCTCACCAACCTTGGTAAACCCCGTTAGCAGCTCTGGGTCTCTGCCCCCAAATCCTGGTGCCTCGATCCTCGTCTTCACTTGGGTGTAGGAAGAGGCCTCATGACTCAGGGTCTGGCCCATGGAGGGAGGAGCATCCCTAAAAGGGCTCCAGGCAGAAGACAAATATTAGTGAACAAGCCGGGGCCAGCCCTGCTGCCAGCCTGGCCCAGACACCCTTGGCCCATGACTTGGCACTTGCTGGGGCTACCTGCTGGGCTTGGCCAAGGTGATGTGGGGCGAGTTGCCTGGGCCTGTGGGGAGCTGCTGGCAGAATACACTCCCCAGGGCTACAGACGGCAACGGCAGGCACACCCACGCAATGCTTCGGTGGTTCCAGGGCACCCTCTCTTAAAGGCTCAGTGTGTACTCCCACCCCAGGGTCCAGCCTTAGCTGTGCAGGGCCCCGATCAGGGTCAGCTTATCTCTTCCGCATGAAGAGGGTGGGTACATGTGAGAGTGGGAGTGACGGAACATGGGTATGCGTTGTGTGTGTGAATAGATCTGTGAGCATGAGGATTGTGTGAGAATGAGTGCATGTGCATGTGGATGGTGTGTGACTCTATGTCCATGTATGTATGTATGTATGTATGTATGTGTAAAGGGTGAATGTCTGTGCATATGCTCAGCGGTGTATGTATATGTTAATATGTATGCTCACGGGTTAGGGCGTGAGAGTCTATGAGTAAACTATGTGGTTTGTGGATGTGTATACATGTGACTCCATGTGACAACAAAGACGTGAATGTCATCTTGGTTCTGCCGTTTCATAACTGTTGAAAACTTCAGCAAATCCCTTCCCTTTTCTTTTTTCATAAAATAGAATGAACAGCACAAGACGACTCTTTTTTTTTTTTTTTTTTTTGAGACGGAGTCTCATTCTTATTGCCCAGGCCGGAGTGCAGTGGAGCTATCTCGGCTCACTGCAACCTCCACCTCCCGGGTTCAAGCTATTCTCCTGCCTCAGCCTCCTGAGTAGCTGGGATTACAGGTGCCTGCCACCATGCCCAGCTAATTTTGTACTTTTTAGTACTGAGATTACAGGCGTGAGCCACCGCACCCAGCCAAGATGATCTTTTAAGTCCCCTTCCAGCTTCGATATGCAACAACTGGCTTAGGGGTTGTGTACAAGTGTGTGAAGGCTCTGCGTGCACCTGTGCGTGTGTGTGTGACAGCAGCAGAGTGGTACTGTGCAAGGGGCATGGCTTGGAATTCTGATTCCATACTGATCAGCTGTATGGTCTCCGATTAGCCCCTTCCCCTTTCTAAGCCTCAGCTTCCTCCTCTGCCGATGGGGCTAATGATTCCTACAAGGCTGCTTTGAGGGCTAAGAAATACTGTTTGTAAAGCGCCTAGCCCAGAATCTGGCTCAGCTCCCTCTCTGAGATGTGTGTGTGTGTGTGTGTGTGCATATGTGTGTTCCTCACATGCACACATATGGGTACTCATGTGCACATGCTCCACTGGTTGGTCCAGAGTACAGGGGAAATGCTCTAGATCACTCCTGCCTTCTGCAGTTTCTGACTTCTGTCTGCTGGGAACACAGCCACCCAGGAGAGATAGCCTTGAGTAGACAGTCTCCCAACTACCTGTCTGGACCCACGTGGTCCTGAGGCCTCCCTGCTGCTCCAGACTGGCCGTCACATGGGTGCAGTGGCCTGGAAAGGAGGATTGGGGTGGGCAGGAGACAGGCTCCCAAATCCGATTAGTGCCCACCCGCCATCCGGTGTGTTAGAGACTAAAGAGATTCTTCTTCTTAAAGGGTCAACTGCAAGTCTGGGATGGTGGCTGAGCTGATCTTGGGACCCCAGGCCCCTTTAGAATGAAGTCTCAGCATGGGAGCCAGGAGCAGACAGGGTCTCGACCTCAGAGAGCTTCCAGCCTGATGGAGAGAGCTGGAAGTGTCAGGTTGGCTCTGTGGCTGCCCGTGGTCTCGGGGCAGGAGGGCTCCAACTATGGACCTGGAAAAAGGAGGGGAAGAGGTTTGAGGGACTGGTAGAGACTGGGGAGAGAAGAAAGAGACAGGGTGTTCTAGGCAGGAAGACCAGTATGGGCAAAGTGGGAAGGCTGGAATGAGTAACGTACATGTGTGTGCACGAGTCTGTATATACTAGGGAGAGCGTGCCCTAGGGGCCTTGGAGAATATAAAATCCAGTTTTTCATTTTATTGGTGAGGAAGCTGAGGCTAGAGAAGGGAAGGGACGTGTCTCTGGTCAGAGTGAGGTCCTGACTGACTCCAGCTCAAGTCGAGGTTCTGCCTCCAATTCCTGGGTTCTAAAGACAGGGGTGTCAAGCTGAGCTGCCAAGTCCCTCCTTCTCCGGCTTTTTGCTGGTCCCATAGTGGTCTTGGTGACGCAGAGCAGGGGCTTAACAGTAATGTCTGCCTTCTGGCCAATGGGAGGGTCTGGGGCTGGACACTCTATCCCTGTCCAGGGGTCCCAAACAAACCCGGAGTGGCTGCTTACACCTGGGCCCGATCCACAAGGCATGTCCCAAGCCCAGACTCTGGACACCCAGAGAAGAACCCAACACTGAACCCCAGGCCGGATGGTCTCCAACACCCACGCTAGAGAAAGCCCCAACCACCTGACCCAGAGAGAACTTACAACTGGGCTCAGAACACAGAGAAAAGGTCCCAGCACCTGGCCGAGACGCATCTACACAGGCTGAGTTTCCATTGCAAACTCAGTAGTGGATCCCTACAGCCATCCAGAAACTCCTGTGAAGAACACAACATCCAAATGCGAGCCCCCAGAGAGGGTCCCAGCACCCAAACCCTGAACACTAAGAGGAGATCCCAACACCCGAACCGGGTCCATTTGGATCTGCTTCCAACCCAGACCCAGAACATCCCGATTAGATGCCTGCAATTGACTCAGATCTGGAGCCCAAACCGGGAATGGACTCACCCAGGCCTCCCTCCTCCCCAGCCAGCCTCGGTGAGGCTCATCCTGAGAGGTCTTCCAAGTTCGAAGACTTTCTGCCGATATGTGTGACCATCGATCGGGATGACTGCGACTGGGGAAGGGGGCAGGAGGCCAGGCCTGTTCCCTTTGGGGGAAAGGGGAGGGGATCCAGTTTGCAGGGCTAGGGAGGGAGCGGGAAGGCGGGGTGTGCGCCCCGGCCGCTTCCACTCGCCGCGGGAGCTGGGACGGAATCTGTGCGCCCTCGGAGACCCTGCAGTCCCCTCACCGGGCTCTCCCAAACAGCCCGCGGGGCGCTGGGCGCGGGGCCAGGAAATCCGGCGCCGGCCCTTGAAGCGCACCCGGGCCGGGCGGGGGCGGCGGGGGCTGGCTGGGCGCTGGCACCACGACCGCCCGCAGAGCAACGTGACTGCGCGGGCTCGGGTCCCCACCGGGACAAGGCGGCCTCTGTGCCGACCCAGCTGATTCCTCTCGGGCTGCAAATCCCTTCCGGCTGACAGCCCTGCCGGCTGGGGCCAGGCAAGGGAACGGGAAGCGGGGTTGGGGGCGAGGTGGGCGCTGAGGATTGGAGCCCATTGGCCGGGGGTCCCCCGGAAGGCCGTCTACTCGGTACATCCAGGGTAGCAAAGGTTACCGTTCCCGGACAGAGAAGCCGAGGCTAGGAGAGGTCCAATCACTAGCCCAAGTCGCACAACCTGTTTCTTGGTTAAAGCCAGAGTTCTAAATGAGGCCCCATGATAAACTCTGTATTTGTTGTTGAGAGTTAGGTGGCGTTATTAGTCTCAGTTTATAAATGAAGGAATGTGAGGCGCAGAGTTGAAGCCGCCCCCCCAATGTCCTAAGACAAGAAGGGAGTGAGGCTGGGACTGCAGCCCAGGACTGCCTGCTCCAAACATGGGGGCCAGGCAGTCCCAGCAGACCCCTGACCCCAGGTACTCACTGACATCCAGCCGGAGGCCCTACCATGGGCCTGTCACAGGGTCCCCCTGCTCAAGGCCTTCTGTCTGGTTAGTTCAGTGTGGTGGACCCAGGGAATGAGTTCCGTTAATCTCCTGGAGGACAGATGTGGGGCTGAAGGAGGGAGATGGGGTGAGGGTGGAGGCGCCAGGTGGCTGGAGGGGGGCACTGGAGGGCAATGCATCTGGGAAATGACTTTTCAGAGGCCCCTCTGCCCTACCCCTGCAGCTGGGGACGGAGCGGGAACCCCAGAGGCTGGAGACATGGCCATGAGGGTGGACTGGGGAACCATCCAGGATCCAGACGCACCCTGGCCTCCCGGGAACAGGATGGGGATTGTCCCGTGAATTCTGTGGAATTAAAAAATGGCGCCTTCTCAGGGGAAAGGGAGCTGGGCTGGTTCCCGGGACTGTCTGGCTTCTGTCCTGACTCCTACAACTCGGCGGCTTGGGACTTTTTTCCATTCCTTGACCAAAATTTGACCTAGACAGGGAGTGCAGGGCCTCAGGGGAGGAGGGAGGATGGCAGGGGCATGGGGGCGACTGCTGAGTGGACACGTGACCTCCCGCTATGCATGTGCCAGTGTGTCTGCACAGAATGAATATCTCTGTGATGTGCTTATGCACATGTGCCTCTGAGAATGGATAGTGGTGGCTCTGGCAGGGTGGGCGTATTGTATCTGTGGGTGCTGTTCGTGCCTGGGCACCTTGACCCTGCCAGGATCTGCGTTATCTCTCTGGGTCTGTGTGTTTGTGGCTGAACCTGTATCTATGAGTCTTTGTGTGTGTCTGAGTTTCCGCCCCCAACAGAGCCCTGAATGCCATTTTGCTGCCTGAATGTGCAGAGGAATGTAGGGGGCCAAGGGAGAGGGGAGCACATGTCCTGGGCTGTGGGCCTGCTGGTTATGGAAAACTACTGAGGCCTCCTGGAGCTGGGCAGGCCAGGCCTGGCCCAGAGCCAGGCTCTGCAGCTTTTGCCCTTCCAGGCTGCTCCCACCCCTTCTCTGCAGGGCTGGGGACCTGCTGAGATGGGTTCTTGGTGGAGCAGAGAGCATGGCCTCCCTCCCACCACTCCCCAGATGGTTTGCCAGGCCTGGGGGAAAAGTGAGGGGGTGAGATTAGTTTCCTCTGAAGTCCTTCCCAGCCCCAACATTCTCTCCATTCTGTGAATGTTAAAGGGATTTTAAAAAGGCAACTTCACGTCTATTTTGGGGGATGGTGAAAGCAGTGGGGTCTTAGATTGTTAGAGCAAGAAGGGCTTCTAAAGATTATCTAGTCCCACCCCCTCCGTCTTACAGATGAGGGCACAGGCCCAGAGTGAGGGATCTGGATCCCTCGATCACCTTCTGGAAGGGCAAGGACCATGTTATCAGGTCCGCTGTCTCCCCATCGCCACAGGCCTGTCCCTCATCATGCTGCATGACCTACCCTGGGTAGAGGAAGAGGAATTTGAGAAGGCCTTGGAGGATGGGAGCATTTCGACATATGGAGGTGGGGTTGAGACTCTGGGTGGCAAGAAGACATGGGTTAAGGTGTGGAAGTGGGCAGCTGAGGAGTGCAGTCAGAATGGAGAGTGGGACAATTGGACACACTGGGTCCTAGGACTGAAATGGTGTGTCTGAGCTATACATGAGGGTCCCCTCAGGCCAGGTGGAAGCATGTGGACTTTATCCTATAGGTGATTCTGGTAAAAGGTAAAATTGCCATGTAGCTGAGTGGTTTAGGGCACATGATGTGCAGTCGAATCAGATTATCTTGTATTCCAATCCCAGCTCTAATACTTTGGTAACTATATAACCACACATCCCTGAGCAGGTTAAACTCTCCATACCTCACTTTTCTCATCATTGGAATGGAGGTAATAGGCCATGCATGGTGGCTTGCATCTATAATCCCAGCACTTCGGGAGGCCGAGACAGGACAATAGCTTGAGTCCAGGAGTTTGAGACAGCCTGGACAATCTAGTGAGGCCTTGTCTCTATTAAGGAAAAAAAAAAAAAATGGAGATAATGATAGTATTTCCCTCCCATGGTTGTCTTGAGGAATAAAGGAGAATACAGGCAAAGCCCTCAATGCCTGACACTGGTCAGTGCTCAGTAATAGCTGTGATGCTCCTGGTGGTGAGGCCTGTATTTAAGGCCAGCCCGGAGGGACAGAGAGAGGACAGGGACACCAGTGGGGAGTCCACGAGAATCATGTGGATGAGATGCCATGCTGAGGTCCCTGACGCTGTCCCCTGGGTTAACTGGCTGGAATCCTCAGCTGGGCTGCAGGAAGGTGGGCAGAACCCCCTCCACTGAGTGGCCTTGAGTTTGTCCCTGGGTGACCAGCACCTGAAAAACCATTTTCAGAGGAGGATTGGTGGGATAGGGAGGAGACTGGGGAGAGATGGGGCTCAGCTGCTGACAGCCTGAGGGTAGCGGGGTGGGGCCCAGGAGAGATTTGGGAAGCACAGGTCACTCATTGCTCATGGTGCTGGAAGTTACTGGTTTGGGTGAGGTCATGCACCAGCCTAAGAGAGAGGAAAGGGGCCCTGCAACCCAGGGAACCCCTTTTGAGCCAGACCCTTGGGAGAAGCAGCAGCCACAGGGGCTGAGGAAACCAAGGCAAGCTGTGGTCAGAGAAGGTGAGGGAAGAATGTGCTTCAAGGAGGGAGCAGTCAAGAGAGCCCCGTCTGGGTAAACAGCCAGGTGAGGAGGTAGAGGCGGAGGAAAAGGCAGCATAGAGGCCATGGGCTTTGGCATTGAAGAGGCCACCTCTGTAGAATCTGCTTTGCAGAAGAGGGAACAAAACCCAAGCTGCGGCTAGATGAGGGATTAATTAATGGGATGGGGAAGTGGAGACAGAGGCAGATGTCCTGTGACTGCTCAGAAGCTTGGCTGAGGAGAAGGGGGAACGACTTGTGGCAGCCAGACAGGGGAGGTTCAGAGCCTTCTGGGGATGGGGTGACAGGGGTGATATTTTCATATTTCCAGTGGAGAAACTGAGGCTCAGGTGGTTAAGAAGCTTGTGCAAAATCACGATAAATTATTGGGGGAGGGCAGCCCAACTTCTCTGACTCTTAATGTAGTAATTTTCTAAATGGACAATTGAAATAGTGTAATACACACACACACACACACACACACGCACGCACGGATATTAGTTCTGATCATAGAAGTAAAACATGTTCATGGGAGAAACCTAGAAACATATGCAAAAGTGTAAGAGAAAAACGCAAAAATCACCTGTAATTCTACCACACAGAGGTAAGTGTTTTTACCATTGTGTGTCATGACTTTCTACTTTTTTCCTCCGCAAGTATACGTAAGTACATACTGGGATCATGTTGCACAAGTTGTTTTGTAAATCCCTTGTTTCATTTAGCAACATAGCATAAATGCTTTTCCATAAGAATAAATATTCCTTGAGAATTTTTTTTTCTCTTTTAGCTCACAGTCCAGGCAGGAAGATAAGACTTACAGATGGGATTCTACAGTAAGCAGTAGAGCAAAATTCATGAGGTGGTGGGGAAGTGGCTGGATCCCTGGACTAGGAGCACAGTGAGCTGGCTCTTTGGCTCCTGACTTGTCCACTGATTGGTTATGTGGCCTTCAGCACACATAACGTATTTGGGCCTCAGAATCCCAGATATCTCCAAACGGTTATCAATGAGTCTCTCAAGGCAAGCTGTCATCATGACAAAAGGGTTGAGGGAGAGTCTTAGAAAATGAACCCACGCCGGGCGTGGTGGCTCACACCTGTAATCTTAGCACTTTAGGAGGCTGAGGTGGGCGGATCACCTTAGGTCAGGAGTTCAAGACCAGCCTGGCCAACACGGTGAAACCCCATCTCTAAAATACAACAATGAGCTGGGCATAGTGGCACGTGTCTGTAGTCCCAGCTACTCGGGAGTGTGAGGCAAGATAATCACTTGAACCCAGGAGGCGGAGGCTGCAGTGAGCTGAGATCACACCACGGCACTCCAGCCTGGGCAACAGAGCGAAACTCCATCTCAAAAAAAAAAAAACCCAACAACAACAAAAAGGAAATGAAACCACATTATCATCATGATTCCGCAGGTCATTTCTTTATCTGAAACTTGGGAAGCATGTTTACCTACCTTGCCTGCCAGGATTGGTGATAATAAAATTAGATTAATTATTATTATTTTTTTGAGACGGAGTCTCGCTCTGTCACCCAGGCTGGAGTGCAGTGGCATGATCTCAGCTCACTGCAGCCTCTGCCTCCCGGGTTCCAGCAATTCTTCTGCCTCAGCCTTCCAGGAAGCTGGGATTACAGGCATGTACCACTATGCCTGGCTAATTTTTGTATTTTTCATAGAGATGGGGTTTCACTATGTAGGCCAAGCTGGTCTTGAACTCCTGACCTCAGGTGATCCGCCCACATTGGCCTCCCAAAATGCTAGCATTACAGGCTTGGGCCACCATGCCCGGCCTAGATTAATTATGATGTCTAAAAACAACTAATATTTGGACAATGTTTTGCTGTTTACCCACATTATCTCACTTAATCATTCCAACAATCCTGTGGGGTAGGTGCTGTTTTTGTATTCTGTTTCCGGAAAAGGAAACCATGGCTTGGAGAGCTGGTGTCACTTGCTCGAGGTCAAAGGTAGTGAGTGGTAGAGTTGGGATTCAAACCTAGCTCTCCTTATTACTAAAGCAATGAATCTTTGCACTGTGCCATTGTGATGTGTGATGCAGGCCTGCAGAGCAGTAGAGGGACATGGAAAAGAGGAAAAGAGAAAGAGCGGAAAGTCAAGCTGCTTCATCCTTGGTTTAGCCGTGGTTGTCCCAGGTACCAACATCTGTGGGGAGTTGCCGCCCCCTGGTGTTCTATATGTGATATACCCTGGAAAGGAGGAGAGCTAGCAATCTGTCCGCTCCACAACAAAAGTGGGGTGGAACCAGCTCAGAATAACCCCAGCTTGTCCTTTTAGAGTCCAGACGGAGGGTGGGGGTGGTGGTGGTGGTGGTGGTGGGTGCATATTTCACCCAACAGTTCTGGGTAGAAGCTTGGTATATTTCAGCCCCTACTTGCTCCTTATCTGGGTGCCCTAGTGCAGGGTTAGTGGCCACTTTGACAATATTCTATTTCTGACTCAAGTGCTAGTTAGAAGGGTGTTACATCATAATTATTCTTTAAACTGTCCATTAATGTTTCATATGCACTTCTGTATCTATGATACAACTCAATAGAAAAAATAGGATTTTTGGCAATTCTTAGGGAATAATTTTTACTCTAGGCTGAAAAAATTTGTCATTGGCATAGCATCAAATGGCAGAGTGGTACAGCCAACACCTGAAGATGTGTACTTTAAAGGGCTTTTTCACCTGTTACCTCATTTTACAGTACCATAGCCTTCCAAGGAAGGTATTTATTTTCATTTTGCATATGAGAAAATAGGCTCAAGATTCCCCCGACCCCGCCATCCACCTGTTTGAAACCAGGAAACTTTCCAGAATCCCACACTGCCCCCTTGTGGCAGCCCTTATGGCTCTCTCAGTAAATAGGCCATAGTGGCACGCCCAAATGAGATCCATGTTGCCTCCAAAATCTAATGTGATGCTTCTTTCTTTGTGATGGGAGATGCCAGATGCAACAACTACCCTTAATCTTGCGAGTGATATTTTCATGTTCACCTTATAAACGATATTTTGATGTGCTAGAGAGCCCTGGAAGCAAGAAATTTCACTAAGGTGGTAGATTCCTTAGTTTTTGTTTGGGATTTGTTCTATACCTTCTGGTATATATGTGTCTTACCAGTGTGTCTAGGGTATCAAGTAGTACTCACCTAGTCCAATCAGTATGATTTTATCAGTGTAGTAGGCCAGCATGATCTCCTATGAAATGGTGAAATGATTAGGTCCTAGCAGGCTAGAGTTTGATAGAGGGCTGGACAGTTGATATAGCTTTGAGTGAAGAAAGTGAAGGTGTATTGTTAACTCCACCAGGTAAATGCATTCTGCTTCTAGAAGTCCCTACTGACTGACATTCCTAGCTCTCTGTCTTTGGATATCTTGTTCTATAGGGTACCAAGGATGTTTTGGCCTTTCTCCTTAATGTAATATAGGCCACCATTAAGTCTAAGTTTCAGTTAGCCAGCCCAGTAAGCTGTTATAGCCACTCTCAGTTTCTTGAGCTAACATATCTATATCAACAAATTCAGTGCAATCAAAAATTACATTTTTCTCTCTCTCTGGTATAACACTCTTGTAATCCACTTCCCTAAATATTTCCCAGGCTTTTACTAGTATAGCCTTGCAAAATGTATACTGGCAAAACCTTGCAGTTCTTTTGGTGTTTTTGATATCTTTTTTTTTTTTTTTTTGAGATAGAATCTTGCTCTGTCACCCGGGCTGGAGTGCAGTGGCGCGATCTTGGCTCCCTACAACCTCCGTCTCCCGGGTTCAAGCAATTCTCCTGCCTCAACCTCCCGAGTAGCTGGGATTACAGGCACCCACCACCAGACCTGGCTAATTTTGTATTTTTAGTAGAGATGGGGTTTCGCCATGTTGGCCAGGCTGGTCTCGAACTCCTGACCTCAGGTGATCCACCCGCCTCGGCCTCCCGAAGTGCTGGAATTACAGGCATGAGCCACTGCGCCTGGCCCCCTATTCTTTCTTAATTTGTATAAATTTAAGGTTGTACAAATGTAGTTTTGTTACATGGATATTTTGAGTAGTGGTGAAATCTGGGCTTTTAGTGTATCCATCACCTGAATAGTGTACATTGTACCCATTAAGTAATTTCTTATCCCCCACCCTCCTCCCACTCCTCCACCCAATGTCTATCATTCCACACTCTATGCCCATGTGTACACATTATTTAGCTCCCACTTATAAGTGAGAACATGTGGTATTTGACTGTTTTGGAGTTGTTTCACTTAGGATAATGGCCTCTAGTTCCATCCATTTTACTGCAAAAGACATGATTCTTTTTTTTTTTTTTTGAGACGGAGTCTCGCTCTGTCGCCCAAGCTGGAGTGCAGTGGCGCGATCTCGGCTCACTGCAAGCTCCGCCTCCCGGGTTCACACCATTCTCCTGCCTCAGCCTCCCGAGTAGCTGGGACTACAGGTGCCCTCTACAACGCCTGGCTAATTTTTTGTATTTTTAGTAGAGACGGGGTTTCACCATGTTAGCCAGGATGGTCTCAATCTCCTGACCTCATAATCTGCCCACCTCGGCCTCCCAAAGTGCTGGGATTACAGGCGTGAGCCACTGCGCCTGGCCAATTTCATTCTTTTTTATGGCTGCATAGTATTCCGTTGTGTATATATACCACATTTTCTTTATTCAATCATCCATTTGATTCCTATTCTTGAGTCACACTTTGTAGTCCTATAGTCCTTCTTTCTCTTTGGATCTATTGTGATTTGAGTATTATTATGTGCCTGGAAGGAATCATGGATCATGCATATGGATTCTGAAAAGAATCAGTATGCTTCTTCAAGGTGACTACCTCTAGCAAGATAACTATAGAACCTTCCGTAAAGGGGCAGCTAACACCTTCAGATGAGAGGAAGGGCTTTTTATGGCAAAAGAGAACTAGTATAATTTAGGGTCAAGGGGGTTTAAATCTACCCAAATGCCCCTATTACAATTCTCAGTCTGTCTTTTTCTATCAACAAAATAACTTTATATTTAAAAAGCAAGACTGTAAATTTAATTTATATGTAATTTCGTCAACCACAGGAACAGATTCTGGTTTTCATAAATCTAGACTTTGCACTACAAGAAATAAGGGATTCCCTCAAGTTGGTCATGTTTTCTGGCTTTCTACCTATGTAACCAGCTGAGAATTTAAAGCTCTGACTTTGCCATATTATTTCTCCAACATGCTCAGAAGAAGCCAGCCCGTCCTATAGTCTTTCTATTCGTTATTTCTATCATAATGTTCCTTTTTAAATCTATTTTTTATTCCTCCTTTCTTTGCCAACCAAGAAGCAGCACTGGAATTTTTATGATAATGTTCTATTACTATAGCTACTTAGTAATAAGTAGCTTATTAAGATAATTTTATACAGTATTTAAAATAATATATGCAACCTATCACGTGAGGTCAGATGTGAAATTCTCCTCTTGTGGCGTCATGTTAGAGCTCAAAAAGTTCTAGGTGTTAGACGATTGTGGATTAAGCTACTTATTACTAGCCTTGTCATTGATAGGCCCTTAATTATAACCATTTATAGATAATAATTTAAGTAACTGCATTAATGTTGCATCCCATGGACTAGCAGTATCCCCTTTTCCACATGGATATGACAGCCACATATCATAAGAGGACATGAACAGATCTGAGTGATGCTAGGGTGGGTTGTGTCATACCCAGTTTATGTGCCTCCTTAGATTTGCTCATGTCGCCTGCTCCAGGACCCCACCTTTTGTTCAATGGAGAGCTCTGTCCCCCACCCCTCCCCCACCTGCCATGCCTCATCTCCTAACACCACCAGGGTGCGTATCAGGGTGTGGCTTTCAGTATAAACTGTTGGCAAGCTGTTCTGCATGACCACGTAGCTACCTGGGCCTTCTTGTGAAGTTCGGTGGCGCACCATCTTGTATTTGCTTTCTTTTCTCCCTGCTTCACTTCCCTTTTCCCCTCACTCTTACTGTCCTTGGATTGTACTTTCCAAGAAAGATTTAGCATGTAAACTTTGCCTCAGGTTCTCTTTTTTAAGGGACCTGGGCTAAGACAGGAGAACTCCGGAAGTGCAGTGACTGAGCCAAAAGTGGGTATTTTTGTTTTTGTTTGTTGTTGTTGTTGAAAGCAAGAGAAATAGCTTAAGATAAAAAGGAGATAATTTTTTTACGGGAATGTAATTCAAAGAATCAAAGAAAAGACTGAACAAGTCCATAGATAAGATGGGAAGCAGGGAAAATCTGCTGATCTATGTAACAGAACCAATGGATGGTGTTAGTGGTACAGGTTGAACACCCCTACTCAGAAAATCCAAAATCTAAAATGCTCCAAAGTCTAAAACTTTTTGAGCTCCTACAAGTAGAAATTTCACACCTGACCTCATGTGATGGGTTGTATATGTTATTTAAAATATTTTATAAAATTACATTCAGGCTATGCGTATAAGGTATACATGAAACATAAATGAATTTCATGTTTCGACTTGGGTCCTATTCCAAAGATATCTCATTATGTATATAGAAATATCCCAAAATCTGCCAAAAAACCCAAATCCAAAATCTGAAACACTTCTGTGGTCTCAAGCATATCAGATAAGGAATATTCAACCTGTAGTTTTAAAAGATGTCCACAAATCTTTTTATATTCCTGCCTTCAAGAGTTGGAATCTAATTCCCCTATAGGTGAATGTAAACTATACCTAGTGACTGATTTCTACTGAATAAAATGTTAGAAATGGTAGTGTGTGACTTCTGAGGCTAGGCCATAGAAAGCACTGTGGGTTTCACCTTACTCTGTCTTTGATCACCTGTTGCTGCCATGCCATGAAGACAATAAAACAGCCCTGAGGTGGGAGGTGGGGGCTACGGGGTGAGGAACTGAGTCCTCCTGCCGCCAGCCACACGAGTGGACCATCTCAGAGTCAATCCTCTTGTTTCAGTCAAGCTGGGGCTGCAGATGACTTCAGCTCAGCTGACATCTTTAATACAATCTCACAAGAGACCCCGGGCCAGAACTAGCAGCTAAGAACCTGCAGAAACTGTGAGATAATAAATACTTGTTATTTTAAGCCACTGAGTTTTGGTGTAATCTGTTGTGAACAGCAAATAACTAATAGAGTATCGTTAAGGTATCCTCAGCGATTATTGATCTTTGTGTCACCATTATCATCCCCATCTACAAATAGGGATAATAATAGTACCTTACTTATACAGTTGTTTATAAGGATATAAAACACTCAAGATAGTGCCTAGGACAGAGTGAGGATATCTACTGACCAGTAGATATTAGCCGTAGTGATAGTACTGCAGCTGCTACTACTACTAACATCTATTGACTTCTCGCTCTGTAATCTCAAGATTCAAATTCTCAGGAAAGAGAATATGATTAACTTCTCTTGGGTTATATGCTCTCCTCTTGGGTAAGGGAGACCAGGGCACTTTGATAAGAAATCCCATCAAGTCTATATTTCCTCAAAGGAAATTAAGATGCTATTGCAAGATTAAGAGACAATGGTTGCGTGGCAGGCAAAAACAATACCCACTACACAGAATGTGCATATATATATATATATATATATATATATATATATAGATCAGGCATTTCTTTTTTTTTTGAGACAGAGTCTCGCTCTGTCACCCAGGCTGGCATGCAGTGTATATATTTTTAAGGCTTTTTGAATATAAACCCAAATTGCTTTCCCAAAATATATCAGTCTATGCTACCACCAATAGCATACAAGAGTAGCCATCTCACTTCATCTTTGCCAACATTGCTACTATCTTGAAGACAGAAAAAGCCAGATTAATGGATGGAAAATAACATCTTATTGTTTAAGTCTGTGTATTAGTTCATTCTCGCACTCCTATAAAGAAAAGCCTGCTGGGCACAGTGGCTCACGCCTGTAATCCCAGCACTTTGGGAAGCTGAGGCGGATGGATTACCTGAGGTCAAGAGCTCGAGACCAGCCTGGCCAATATGGTGAAATCCATCTCTACTAAAAATACAAAAATTAGCCAGGCATGGTGGCACATGCCTATAATCCCAGCTTCTTGGGAGGCTGAGGCAGGAGAATTGCTTGAACCTGGGAGACAGAGGTTGCAGTGAGCTGAGATCACACCACTGCACTCCAGCCTGGGTGACAGAGTGAAACTCTGTCTCAAAAAAAAAAGAAATGCCTGATCCATGTTGGCCCCCCTGCCAAAAAAAGAGAAATGCCTGAGACTGGGTAATTTATAAAGAAATGAGGTTTAGGCAGGGCACGGTGGCTCACACCTATAATCCCAGCACTTTGGGAGGCCGAGGTGGGTGGATCACCTGAGCTCAGGAGTTCGAGACCAGCCTGACCAATATGGTGAAACTCTATCTCTACTGAAAATACAAAATTAGCCGGGCGTGGTGGTGGGTGCTTATAATCCCAGTTACTTGGGAGGCTGAAGCAAGAGAATTGCTTGAACCCAGCGGGGTGGAGGTTGCAGTGAGCTGAGATCACGCCACTGCACTCAATATGGGCAACGAGAGAGAAACTCCATCTCAGAAAATGAATAAACAAATAAATAAGGTTGAATTGGCTCATCATTCTGCAGGCTGTACGGAAGCATAGTGGCTTCTGTTTCTCAGGAGACCTCAGGGAACTTACTATACAATCATGGCAGAAGGTGAAGGGGAAGCAGGTATGTCTTACATGGCTGGAGCAGGAGGAAGAGAGAGAAGGGGCAGATGCCACAGGCTTTTAAACAACCAGATCTCATGAGAACTCTATCAAGAGAACAGCACTTGGGGGATGGTGCTAAACCATTCATGAGAAACCACCTCCATGCTCCAATCACCTCCCACCAGGCCCCACCTCCAACAGTAGGGATTACAATCCGACATGAGATTTGGGCGGGGCCACAAATCCAAACCATATCAGTCTTCAATTCTTGTGAGGTTGGACATGCTTCCATGTTTTTATTGGTCATCTGTATATCTCATATCGTGAATTACAGGAATTGAGACTCTCAAGATAGAGAAGCCGAATAGTACCGGAGACAGTGGTGAGCAATGAATCCTACAAAGCACACAGTTGAAATCCAATGAATGATGAGGACATGCCTGAGAATCTTTGGTATTAACTGTGAAGAATTCTCGAAACAGAAGAGACATATAACTAGGCAAAACCTATTAACAGACTGTATTCTTGGAAATTATCCTGCTACTTTGTGATTTTACTATTAGATAAAAATTGGTATAAAATATTTATAGCCAGATACAAGAATGAATGTGATTGGACAAAACCTGAAATAGAAGCAAATTATCTCGGTATGAAAGCATGATATCTGGAAATGTTGGTATGAACAACTTGATCCCTAAAAGCTAACTGATCTTAGATTACCAGTGTCAATATTTAGTATAAAAGGCTTATGTATGCAATAAAACTTTGGAATTCTCCTACTAATAACATTCCTCCAGTTATTAGAAATAAATCCAGATGTCTGCAAATCTAAGTATTCTGGGTTTTGTTGTCTTTGTTTTGCTACAACTCGGACTAAAAGCTTTGTCTTTTAACTTAATTTTTTCATAATGTTAGACTTACAGAAAAGTTGCAACAAAGCTACAATAATACAAAAACCCAATGAACACTTCACATATTTCTCTATCTCTCTCTCTGTGTGTGTGTTGGGGTGTGTGTGTGTATATTTTTTCTGAATTTTCAAGAGTAAGTTGCAGAAATGATGCTCCTTTACTCTTAAATATTTCAGTGTATATGTAGGCCCCAAACAACATTATCTTAATAACCTCAATATAATGATCAAAACCAGGAAATTAACATCAATACCTACTATTTTGTAATCTACAGACCTTGTTCAGGTATCTCCAGATTTTCTAACAGAGTTCTTTATAGCAAAAGAAGATTTTTATTCAAGGATTGATTCCAGTTGCCATGTCTTTTTTTTTTTTTTTTTTTTTTAGACGGAGTCTCCCTCTGTCGCCAGGCTGGAGTGCAGTGGTGCGATCTTGGCTCACTGCAACCTGCGCCTCCCCGGTTCACGCCATTCTCCTGCCTCAGCCTGCCAAGTAGCTGGGACCACAGGCGCCCGACACTATGCCCAGCTAATTTTTTGTATTTTTAGTAGAGACGGGGTTTCACCATGTTAGCCAGGATGGTCTCAATCTCCTGACCTTGTAATCAGCCTGCCTCAGCCTCCCGAAGTGCTGGGATTACAGGCGTGAGCCACCGCGGCTGGCCTAGTCTTTTTTTTTTTTTTTTTTTTTTTGAGACGGAGTCTTGCTCTGTCACCCTGGCTGGACTGCAATGGCGCGATCTCCGTTCACTGCAACCTCTGCCTCCTGGGTTCAAGCAATTCTCCTGCCTCAGCCTCCCGAGTAGCTGGGATTACAGGCTCGTGCCACTAGCCTGGCTAATTTTTGTATTTTTAGTAGAGACGGAGTTTCACCACGTCGGCCAGGCTGGTCTTGAACTCCTGACCTCATGGTTCACCCACCTCGGCCTCTCAAAGTGCTGAGATTACAAGTGTGAGCCACCGCATCCAGCTCTTTAGTTTTTTTTGTTTTTTTGTTTTTTTGTTTTTTTTTTTGAGATGGAGTCTCGCTCTGTCGCCAGGTTGGAGTGCAGTGGCACCATCTCGGCAAACTACAACCTCCTATTTCCGTGTTCAAGCGATTCTCCTGCCTTAGCCTCCTGAGTAACTGGGATTACAGGCATGCACCACCACCCCAGCTAATTTTTGTATTTTTAGTAGAGACAGGGTTTCACCATGTTGGCCGGGATGGTCTTGAACTCCTGACCTCATGATCCGCCTCCTTGACCTCCCAAAGTGCTGGGATTACAGGTGTGAGCCACAGCGCCTGGCCAGATCTTTTTTTCTTTTTCATAAAACATTTGATGTGTTTGGAGGCCCTAGTACATTAACTTCCTATTGCTGCTGTAACAAATTACCACAAAGTTAGTGGCTTAAAATGACACTAATTATTTTACAGTTCTGGAGGTGTAAAGTCTGAAGCGGGTCTCACTGGGCTCAAATCAAGTGCTGGCAGGGCTATATTCCTTCTGAAGGCTCTAGAGGGTAATCCATTCCTATCTTCTAGAGGCCGCTGCCTTTCCTTGGCTCAAGGCTCCGTTCTTCCATTTTCAAAGCCAGCAATGTTATGTTGCCATTGATCTGGTTCTCTCTTTTTTGTCTCCATCTTCCACTTATAAGGACTCTTGTGATTACATTAGGTGCTCTTTCTGGATAATCCAGGATTATCCCCATCTCACAATCAACCGACTGGTGACTTCCATTCCATCTGCAATCCTATTGCCCGTTTGCCATGTAATCTAACATATTAATGGGTTCCAAAGATCAGGACATGGACATCTGCCCACCACAACAAGCCACTTTGTTTTTAGAATGTTGTTTAATTTTGGCTTGTTTGATGCTTCCTAATGATTAGATTCAAGTCATGTACTTTTGGAAGAAATAACACAGATTTTTTTAGTCAATTGATCTTATATCTGGACACTTTGCATAACTCTTATGTGGGTTTTAGTTTCTTGATTATTTTGGTTTTTCTGTGTATTCTCATATCATCTGTGAATAGTAATATTATATTTTTTCCTTCCCATTTTTACACTTACTCTTTTTCTCATTGTATTGACCAGGACCTCTAGCATCATGTTAAACACTTAACTGGGATACCTGGCATTTTTTTCCTTGTTCTTGATCTTACTGGAATGGATCTAAAATTCTATGTTGTCTGTATAATGTGCTATAGGTTTTTATCAAATTAAGAAAAATCCCTTCTATTTCTAACTTTGTGAAAGATTTTTTCATTAAAAGAAGTTGAACTTTGTAGGAGTCGTCCCTTGCCCTTTGAAGCACATGTGTCTCACCAAGGCATTCAGAGTTCTGGCCACTTTTTGCTCACTAGGTCCAATTAACATGACATCATCAAAGTGGTCTGTGGGGTGGTCAAACAGTTCAAGATTCTTTGGATTCTATTATAACAGAGAGAAGAAGAATTTACATAGCCCTGGAGAAATGTGAATTTTGTGAATGTAAACATGAAACCTGTGAATGCATAATGATATCCGTCCTATGTAAATGCAAACTCCTATGGAGTTTACAAAACAAAATATCCAAACACCTTTAGCCCTTCGTTACCAAAAAGCTCATCTTTCATACCTCATAGCTTTACTTACCAAAAACATGTCTTACTTTCTTCACATATGGAGTTATTCTCCTTTTCCTTTTTAATTTTAATTGCCATATATTGATTAGTAATTTTACAAACTCTTAGAAACCTTAATTTTCAATAAAAACTAGCAAGCATTGTAAACTGTCTTATCATTTTATAATTTCTAGAAACAGGTGTTTCCTCATAGAACAATTTTTTCATGTTTACTAACAGACCCAAATATATTCTTTTTATAAAATTTTAAAAGCCAAAAATAAAATTAAACTTGTGTTCAGTAATTTATGTTTTAGTATTTTATGTTAATTGGAAATAATCTAGTTATTCAATGAATAGCTATCATTTAATTTAACCTAGCAAAACTCTAAGGGTGCAGTTACTAAAGAGATTTAGGAAACTTTTTTTTTTTTTTTTTGAGACGGTGTCTCGCTTTGTCACCCAGGCTGGAGTGCAGTGGTGCGATCTGGGCTCACTGCAAGCTCCACCTCCGGGGTTCACGCCATTCTCCTGCCTCAGCCTGAGTAGCTGGGATCACAGGCGCCCGCCACCACGCCCAGCTAATTTTTTTTTTTTTTTTTTGTATTTTTAGTAGAGACGGGGTTTCACTGTGTTAGCCAGGATGGTCTCAATCTCCTGACCTCGTGATCCACCCTCCTCAGCCTCCCAAAGTGCTGGGATTGCAGGCGTGAGCCACCGCGCCCGGCCTTACGAAACAGTTTTTAAGCAGACATATTATAAAACATAATTGTTGTTAAAAAGTTCATTTATAAACTTCATCCAAGTTATAGCTATTTAGATCACTTTTTTTTTTTAACAATTATGCCTAGAGTACTCATGAAAATTAAATGAGACATTAGAGACAAAGTTAGCCATCTTTTCAGGTTATTTCCGCATTAACCATTTATACATCATGAGCATATCAGGCAGTCATTGCTGAAGCAGGAACCCTAAAGTAAAATACATAGGTATTTCATTGATAACCCAGAAGACACAGCTGTTTTCATTAAGCCAATAATATTAATTAAACCAATAATATAGTCTTAATTTCATTAAACCAGTAATATAGTCTTATTTGCCAAAGATTCATCTAAGTCACGTGAACTTGACAAGCGTGTTGGGTTAGTTCCTATATTTCTAGCAGTTTTAGGTACTGCTCATTTATTTCTAAGTCAATTCAAATAATGCTTTTTACAAATATTAGTAGAAAAGACCTTTAAGATATTTCATTTGCTCAATTTCTAAATAGCCAAAAATCATGCCCACGAGAAAGAAAGTAGACAGATGGGGCAGAGCATATAGTTAGCAGGGGTCCAAGAAGAGGGGCTTAGTTGACTGAGAAGTTTTCATGGGAGAAGCAGGATCCAATAGTGAGAACAGAAAGCTCCCCCCTCTCCCCACCCCCACCAAAATTACAAGCTTCCAATTAAGCTGACTTATGATGATAGAGCTCTTAAAAAGTCCTTTAAAAATATCTGACAATCAGGTTTTAGCTGGGACAAACAGCAAATATTCCTGGCAATATTAAATTCCTTCTTTTTCCCCCTGAGTATATGGTTCCATTTCAGCTTAGGAGAGAAGGCCAAACAAACCAAAAAACCTCCCTATCATGCTGCAAATATACAAATAATTCAAACTAATTTTTGCAAGTGTTTCTTTCCTAAGCTAAATAAATTTACTGAAAAAAGAATTTATGGCGGGTTTAAAGGATTTGAACTGTCAGGCCTCTGAGCCCAAGCCAAGCCATCGCATCGCATCCCCTGTGACTTGCACGTATACGCCCAGGTGGCCTGAAGTAACTGAAGAATCACAAAAGAAGTGAAAATGCCCTGCCCTGCCTTAACTGATGACATTGTCTTGTGAAATTCTTTCTCCTGGCTCATCCTGGCTCAAAAGCTCCCCCACTGAGTACCTTGTGACCCCCACTCCTGCCCGCCAGAGAACAACCCCCCTTTTTCCTTTACCTACCCAAATCCTATAAAACAGCCCCACCCCATCTCCCTTCGCTGACTCTCTTTTCGGACTCAGCCCGCCTGCACCCAGGTGAAATAAACAGCCATGTTGCTCACACAAAGCCTGTTTGGTGGTCTCTCCACATGGACGCTCATGAAATTTGGTGCCGTGACTCGGATTGGGGGACCTCGCTCGGGAGATCAATCCCCTGTCCTCCTGCTCTTTGCTCTGTGAGAAAGATCCACCTACAACCTCAGGTCCTCAGACCAACCAGCCCAAGAAACATCTCACCAATTTCAAATCTGGTAAGTGGCCTCTTTTTACTCTCTTCTCCAACCTCCCTCACCATCCCTCAACCTCTTTCTCCTTTCAATCTTGGCACCACACTTCAATCTCTCCTTTCTTTTAATTTCAATTCCTTTCATTTTCTGGTAGAGACAAAGGAGACACGTTTTATCCGTGGACCCAAAACTCCAGCACTGGTCACGGACTGGGAAGGCAGCCTTCCCTTGGTGTTTAATCATTGCAGGGATGCCTGATTATTCATCCATGTTTCAGAGGTGTCAGACCACGCAGGGACGCCTGCCTTGGTCCTTCACCCTTAGCCGCAAGTCCTGCTTTTCTAAGGGAGGGGCAAGTACCCCAACCTTGTATCTCTGTGCCCCAATCCCTTATTTCCACACCCCAACCTCTTATCTCTGTGCCCCAATCCCTTATTTCCGTGTCCCAACCTCTTATCTCTGCACCCTGATCCCTTATTTCCACACCCTGACCTCTTATCTCTGCACCCCAACCCCTTATTTCTGTGCCCCAACCCCTTTCCTGCTTTTCTGGAGGGTAAGAACCTCTGAACCGCTTCCCTCTGTGTCTCTACTCTCCCTTTTCTTTAAACTTGCCTCCTTCACTATAGACAACATTCCACCCTCCATTCCTCCTTCTTCTCCCTTAGCCTGTGTTAAGAACATAAAACCTCTTCAACTCTCGCCTGACCTAGAACCTAAATGCCTTATTTTCTACAATACCACTTGACCCCAATACAAACTCGACAGTGGTTCCGAATAGCCAGAAAATGACACTTTCAATTTTTTTCATCCTACAAGATCTAAATAATTGTTGTTGTAAAATAGGCAAATGGTCTGAGGTGCCTGACGTCCAGGCATTCTTTTATACATTGTTCCCTCCCTAGTCTCTGTTCCCAATGCTACTCATCCCAGATCCTCCTTCTTTCCCTTCCGTCTGTCCCCTCAGTCCCAACCCCAGGCATTGCTGAGTCTTTCTAATCTTGCTTTTCTACAGACCCATCTGACCTCTCCCCTCCTCGCCAGGCCGAGCTAGGTCCCAATTCTTCCTCAGCCTCTGCTCCCCCATCCTATAATCCTTTTATCACCTCCCCTCCTCACACCTGGTCCAGCTTACAGTTTCGTTCTGCGACTAGCCTTCCCCCACCTGCCCAGCAATTTCCTCTTAAAAAGGTGGCTGGAGCTAAAGGCATAGTCAAGGTTAATGCTCCTTTTTCTTTATCAGACCTCTCCCAAATCAGTGAGCATTTAGGCTCTTTCAACAACTATGAAAAACCCAGCCCAGTTCATGGCTCGTTCGGCAGCAAGCCTGGGACGCTTTACAGCCCCAGACCCTAAAAAGTCAAAAGGCCGTCTTATTCTTAATATACATTTTATTACCCAATCTGCTCCCGACATTAAATAAAACTCCAAAAATTAAATTCTGGCCCTCAAACCCCACAACAGGACTTAATTAACCTCACCTTCAAGGTGTACAATAATAGAGTAGAGGCAGCCAAGTAGCAACATATTTCTGAGTTGCAATTCTTTGCCTCCACTGTGAGAGAAACCCCAGCCACATCTCTAGCACACAAGAACTCCAAACGCCTGAACCGCAGCTGCGAGGGGTTCCTCCAGAACCTTCTCTCCCAGGAGCTTGCTACAAGTGCCGGAAATCTGGCCACTAGGCCAAGGAATGTCCACAGCCCGGGATTCCTCCTAAGCCGTGTCCCATCTGTGCGGGACCCCACTGAAAATCGGACTGTTCAACTCACCTGGCAGCCACTCCCAGAGCCCCTGGAACTCTGACCCAAGGCTCTCTGACTCCTTCCCAGATCTTCTTGGCTTAGCGGCTGAAGACTGACGCTGCCCGATTGCCTCAGAAGCCTACAAGACCATCACAGACACTCTAGGTAACTCTCACAGTGGAGGGTAAGTCCGTCCCCTTCTTAATCAATACGGAGGCTACCCACTCTACATTACCTTCTTTTCAAGGGCCTGTTTCCCTTGCTTCCATAACTGTTGTGCGTATTGATGTCCAGGCTTCTAAACCTCTTAAAACTCCCCAACGCTGGTGCCAACTTAGACAATACTCTTTTGAGCACTCCTTTTTAGTTATCCCCACCTGCCTAGTTCCCTTACTAGGCCCAGACACTTCAACTAAATTATCTGCTTCCCTGACTATTCCTGGGCTACAGCCACACCTCATTGCCGCCTTTTCCCCCAGTTCAAAGCCTCCTTCACATTCTCCCCTTGTATCTCCCCACCTTAACCCACAAGTATAGGACACCTCTACTCCCTCCTTAGCGACTGATCATGCACCCCTTACCATCCCATTAAAACCTAATCACTCTTACCCCGCTCAAAGCCAGTATCCCATCCCACAGCATGCTTTGAAAGGATTAAAGCCTGTTATCACTCGCCTGTTACAGCATGGCCTTTTAAAGCCTATAAACTCTCCTTACCATTCCACCATTTTACCTGTCCTAAAACCAGATAAGGCTTACAGGTTAGTTCAGGATCTGTGCCTTATCAACCAAATTGTTTTGCCTATCCACCCCATGGTGCCAAGCCCATATACTCTCCTATCCTCAATACCTCCCTCTACTACCCCATTATTCTGTTCTGGATCTCAAACATGCTTTCTTTACTACTCCTTTGCACCTTTAATCCCAGCCTCTCTTCACTTTTACTTAGACTGACCCTGACACCCATTAGGCTCAGCAAACTACTTGGGCTGTACTGCCGCAAGGCTTCACAGACAGCCTCCATTACTTCAGTCAAGCCCAAATTTCATCCTCATCTGTTACCTATCTCGGCATAATTCTCATAAAAACATCTGTGCTCTCCCTGCTGATCGTGTCCAATTAATCTCCCAAACCTCAATGCCTTACAAAACAACAACTCCTTTCCTTCCTAGGCATGGTTAGTGTGGTCAGAATTCTTACACAAGAGCCAGGACCACACCCTGTAGCCTTTTTGTCCAAACAACTTGACCTTACTGTTTTAGGCTGGCCATCATGTCTCCATGCAGTGGCTGCTGCCGCCCTAATACTTTTAGAGGCCCTCAAAATCACAAACTATGCTCAACTCACTCTCTACAGCTCTCATAATTTCCAAAATCTATTTTCTTCCTCACACCTGACACATATACTTTCTGCTCCCCAGCTCCTTCAGCTGTACTCCCTCTTTGTTAAGTCTCACAATTACCATTGTTCCTGGCCCAGACTTCAATCTGGCCTCCCACATTATTCCGGATACCACACCTGACCCCCATGACTGTATCTCTCTGATCCACCTGACATTCACCCCATTTCCCCATATTTCCTTCTTTCCTGTTCCTCACCCTGATCACGCTTGATTTATTGATGGCAGTTTCACCAGGCCTAATCGCCACACACCAGGAAAGGCAGGCTATGCTATAGTACAAGCCACTAGCCCGCCTCTTAGAACCTCTCATTTTCTTTCCATCCTGGAAATCTGTCCTTAAGGAAATCACTTCTCAGTGTTCCATTTGCTATTCTACTACCCCTCAAGGATTGTTCAGGCCCCCTCCCTTCCCTACACATCAAGCTCGAGGATTTGCTCCTGCCCAAGACTGGCAAATTGACTTTACTCAATATGCCCCGAGTCAGAAAACTAAAATACCTCCTAGTCTAGATAGACACTTTCACTGCATAGGTAGAGGCCTTTCCTACAGGGTCTGAGAAGGCCACTGCGGTCATTTCTTCCCTTCTGTCAGACATAATTCCTTGGTTTGGCCTTCCCACCTCTATACAGTCTGATAGCAGACCAGCCTTTATTAGTCAAATCAGCACAAGCAGACATCTCTGGCACTGAAATTTCTTCCCCAGGGGAGTGGGGCCAGCTGGCTATGGTGCCAAGGCTAGCTCTTTGCCATCTGTGTGCAGTGGATGGCCAGAGAAGTGGGCAGAAAGCATTCACAGCATGGGGCAGGAGAAGGGCAGGAGTGGGCCAGTGGTGGCACTCAGCAGCTGGGGCTCAAAGTGGCATAGAGGAAAGGGCGCTAACAATGGAATCCAACAGAACTGGAATTGAATCCTGCTGTGTCGTGTCCTAGCCATGTGGGTTATACCTCTCTGAGCCTGGGTTTCCTTATCTGTAACATGGGAGCAATAATATCATCTTCATAGGGTGTTTCAAGGATTAACTGATATACTGTATGGGAAGAGCCTGGCATAGCACCTTACACTTGGTAATTATACAAGTTCTTTTGCTTCTTCCTTTTGGAGCTCACGTTTGGGTGGAGACCAGACCGCACACAACCGTCTCATCTTGAAAACGGAGGTAATTTCTCCACCACAAGGTGGCTGGGAGGACCGAGTAAAAGAACACATAGTTACTGTGTGAACTACTGAGTTTTAGACACAGGCGGTGGACTCTGTCTTTCTGTCTCTGTCTCTCTCTTTGCTGTTTATTGCAGTTTACAGTAAGTTTGAAATTCTGAGGTGTGAGTCCTCCAACATTGTTCTTCTTTTTCAAGATTGTTTTACCTATTCTGGGTCCCTTGAAGTTCCATAGGAATTCTAAGATCAGCTTGTCAATTTCTTTTTCTTTCTTTTTTGAGACAGGGTCTCGCTCTGTCACTCAGGCTGGAGTGCAGTGCCACTGTCATGGCTCATTTCAGCTTCAACCTCGTGAGCTCAAAGAATCCTCCCACCTCAGCCTCCTGAATAGCTGAGACTATAGGCACATACCACCATGCCCAGGTAATTTTTAAATTTTTGGTGAGACGGGGTCTCACTATGTTGCCCACGCTAGTCTTGACTTCCTGGACTCACAGCTTGTCAATTTCTACAAAACTGTCATCTAGGATTATGGTAGGGATAATGTTGAATCTGTAGTTCAATATAAGGAGTACGGATGTCTTAACAACATTTATTTTGTTTGTTTGTTTTTCGAGATGGAGTTTTGCTCTTGTCGCCCAGGCTGGAATGCAATGGCGTGATCTCGGCTCACTGCAACCTCTGCCTCCTGGGTTCAAGTGATTCTCCTGCCTTAGCCTCCCAAGTAGCTGGCATTACAGGTGCCCACCAGCACGCCTGGCTAATTTTTGTATTTTTAGTAGAGACGGGGTTTCACCATGTTGGCCAGGCTTGTCTTGAACGCCTGACCTTGCGATCTGCCCGCCTTGGCCTCCCAAAATGCTGGGATTACAGGCTTGAGCCACCATGCCCAGCCTTAACAACATTAAGTCTTCTGATCCATGAACTATCATGAGCCACCAAATTACCACATGGTCTGAATGCCTATCAGGAACTAGGTATTGTTTGACTTACCAAGTCATAAAGGTGGCATGCACTCCATCATCAAATGGAAGTGGTATGTACAAAATTGGGCACTAGTAGGCCCTGAAAACACAAGAAGTTTGCATGGGGAAGTGGCCCAGATGCCCTACTCCTGCTACGTTACCGTTACCCTCTATTGTCTGTACCTATTGTCTTCTGGGGTGTTCCCCAACATTAGGAACTGATAAAGAAGAGAAAACTCAGGCCTGGTTAGGCATGATGTGTGGGCACCGCCTGAGGGTGGACAGCTGTAGTACTAAAGCTCCTTGCTGGGACATCCCTGAAGGACAACAGTGAAGAGGAATCCTCCTGGGGGGCAGAACATCAGCAAACATTTGTTGTTTATTTTGTCTGGAAGGAGAAATGGACCAAGATGAAAGTGTATATTGATTAATGGACTGTGGCCAATGGTTTAGCTGGATGGTCAGGGACGTGATTAGAAAACTGATGAGAATGAGTTCAGGGAAGAGAGATATACGGATAGTCCTTAAGTCCTTAATATACAAGAAACCAGTCTGACCTAAAAATAATAATAATAATAATAATAATAATAAAGTAAAAGGAAGACATTTGCATTCTGATATATTTGGTTTTGTAAAGACAAATTGTGACCGGGCACGATGGCCCATACCTATAATCCCAGCACTTTGGGAGGCCGAGGGGGGGCGGATCACCTGAGGTCAGGAGTTCGAGACCAACCTGGCCAATATGGTGAAACCTCGTCTGAATAAAAACACAAAAATTTGTCAGGTGTGGTGGCGGGTGCCTGTAATCCCAGCTATTCAGGAGGCTGAAGCAAGAGAATTGCTTGAACCAGGGAGGCGGAGGTTGCAGTGAGCCAAGATCGCACCACTGCACTCCAGCCTGGGTGACAGAGTGAGACTCCATCTCAAATAAAAAATAAAAAAAAGAAAGAAAAATTGTGTCAAGATTAATAGGTGGCAGTCATTAAGTCAGATATGAGGTTGCAAAAACTGGCAGAGTGGTATCCTTCCAAGAAAGATGTGGTCCATTTATCTTGGAACTGCCATCCATAAACCAAGCAGCTCTTGTCGATGAGTCCAGAGCTGTTTATAGGGAACTGTAGAATCCAGCAGTCCTGGGGAAAAGAGGCTTCTTGCTTCTGAGTGTCTCCTCCTTGCATTCCTCAGGTATCATGAGCCTGTATTAACCACTTGCGTTTTATGATGGAACTCTTCCAGGCATTGCCATCCTCATTGGGGTATTTCTCTGACATCACCCCAGACATTTCAGGTTTCAGGATTATTTTATGTCCTTTATTCATATGGGTAGCTTCAGTTAATGTCCCATAGTGAAGTGGTAAATGCCCCTCAAGTGGAAATTCTCTAGTCCAAAGACCCAGTAGTTGTCACCGGGAGGCACTTATAGGCTTTTGCCATAAGCCCCAATCTACGTTCTCCATAGAACTATCAAACAGAGAATTTGTCTATGTCACCACTCCAGCTTTTATTCTACACTATGTGGGCTTGGGCAATGTTACTGGTTCTCATTGAAAATGTCCAGTTAATGTTACTTGAAGGATTTACATGTCTTCTGTTTTACAACACTAGGTAGGGAAAGGTAGGGTTGTTTTCTTTCTTAGTGGTACATAAAATAATGATGCATCTTAAAACTGATCATGTCTTAGATCTAATAAAATGCAGCAATACATAATAGAGCACTTAGAATTGTGTCAGGTACATAGTAAGTACTAAAAAAATTAGCTGTTATTATTATTGCATCATTTTCATTCTTTTTCTGGAATGGAGGAAGAGAACTCCCATTTTTGTGTCAGTCAAGTGTAGGCACTTCTACTGCAATGTCACATCCTGAATATTCTTGCATTGTACAGAATCAAGTACTGAAGATAGAAATGTGTGGTGAAAATAGGTTTGGAGAAAACCTCTCAAAAACTATTGCACCATCACCTGGTGCGGTGGCTCATGCCTGTAATCCCAGCACTTTGGGAGCCTGAGGTGGGCGAATCACCTGAGGTCAGGAGTTCGAGACTAGCCTGGCCAAGATGGTGAAACCTCATCTGTACTAAAAATACAAAAATTAGCTGGGCATGGTGGAGGGCGCCTGTAATCCTAGCTACTCAGGAGGCTGAGGCAGGAGAATTGCTTGAACCTGAGAGGGGGAGGTTGCAGTTAGCCAAGATTGTGCCACTCTATTCCAGCCTGGGAGACGGAGCCAGAATCTGTCTCAAAAAGCAAACAAACAAACAAACAAAAAACTGTTGCAGCTTTGTAATCCCAGCAATAACAAATGCAAGAATGATCCTAATGAAAAAATGTAAATACTTAAGACTTGTTAAACTTCTGGTGAATAAAGAAATGACTGTGAATTTAGGACTTCAGCTTATTAAAAAGGTGAAGGTAGCTTGATGAAGAGGATGTAAAGAAGGGATGTAGGTGCTGACTTATGGAGATAAAGGCAAAACGCACAAATACTAGGGGAAACTTCACATCAGTTACTTTCATGACAGAGCTGTGGCCAAAAGGAAGAATGTGGAGTGAGTATGATGTACATGGTGCATCGTATACAGTTACTCCTTAGCTTGCTGCATTCAGTCATGTTAGTGCTTCAATTCAGATGCTGTTTGTTGGTGGTACAAAGCATTAACATTCTGGAAAAATAATATACGAACCAGTGTAACTTCTGCATAACTATGGCTTCGTTCTCCTATATGTTAGTCAGATGGAGCCAATTTAATTTACAGACACATGTTTTAGAGCAGAACAGACTGAACTTTACATTGTCCCCTAGTAACCTTGCCAGGAGGTGCTATTTACATTTTACAGATAAGAAAATGGATTCAGGATCAGACACTTGCTCTGCATCACAGGATTGGTGAGTGATGATGGTGATAGGAATCAAATCTAGGTCTTCCTAGTTCCAGACCTATGCTTTTTACGTGTACATCGCAAAGTCTGCTTTCTACCAAATTTCCCTGATTCCTTCTCCTGTGATTATTCCAAGAATAATCATAAATTTTCTGATGAACCGTTAGCCTTGGCTTCATCAGGCTGATGTTTTGGAATCTGGCAGGCTAGCAGAAGCAAAAGATAGTTGATTTTTGCTTTCAGTGTTTTCTCAAGTTGTTTGTTAAGTTTGGCTTTCAAATTTCTACATGTAATTAGTAACTGAATTTCCTCAAGTTGTAAGGTTTGTGAGTTCAGAGTGAGTAAAATATTGCCTTTTCTTTGCTTATTTACCTTATCATAGAATTTTCAAAGTTTATCTTGCTCATTTGGGGCCTTTATATGATATTAAGAGATAATTGTTTTAATCAGATAATTGATATTATCTGATAAAAGGAGAGTAATTTTTGAATCCAGAGCCTTTTGACCTTATGAGAAAGATGGCTTTTTTTTTTTCCTCTAAGAATTCTTGTATCCTTCTTGTGTTAGAAGTGGGGAAAAAAGAGTTAAAATTATTACAGAGTATGAAAAAAATTTCAGGATTAGGTTCCCTAGAATCTGGAAAAGTTTCTTTTTTTTTTTTTTTTGAGACGGAGTCTCGCTCTGTCACCCAGGCTGGAGTGCAGTGGCGCAATCTCGGCTCACTGCAAGCTCCGCCTCCTGGGTTCACGCCATTCTCCTGCCTCAGCCTCTCCGAGTAGCTGGGACTACAGGCGCCCGCCACCATGCCCGGCTAATTTTTTGTATTTTTTTAGTAGAGATGGGGTTTCACCGTGGTCTCGATCTCCTGACCTCATGATCCGCCTGCCTCAGCCTCCCAAAGTGCTAGGATTACAAGCGTGAGCCACCGTGCCTGGCGAATCTGGAAAAGTTTCTTCCTTTATTTTATTTTTTTTCTTTTTAGTGATGGGGATCTTGCTATGTTGCCCAGGCTGGTCTCCAACTTCTGGCTTCAAGCCATCCTCCCATCTCAGCTTCCTGAGTAGCTGAGATCACAGACAGGAGCCACCAAGCCCAGTCAGAAAAGTTTCTTTGTGACTTTTTTTCTTTTCCTTTTTGGGAAACATTTCTGCTTTTCCTCATCAGGAAGTATTTGCTTGTGTATACAGTAGTTGTGTACATGGGTAGTAGGTTGTGTTTAGCAAATGTTTACTGTTTGAAACCATAGACCTTAATGACCTCAGTGCACACAGGAATAAGACCCCAACAGCCTAATGCAGACGATGGATGACCCTGGCCAGGCGTCGGCCACGGGGAGAGCTGCCAATTGAAGTGGCCCAAGGCTTTGCTTGGTCCTAAGCTGATTGGTTTTAGGCAGTAAAGCAGACCCAATGCTGTCAGGTCTTCTCAGTTTTCAAGAGAGGATAGAAATCACAGTAGTTTTCTTTGTGAAATCTGATATTTAAATGGTGTCAATTAATTACATTTTTTTCCCCTAACAATGCTGAGTAAGTTGGTGGAAGCAGCTCAAGCCCTGCCAGTTGTTGCAGCCTCATGTCTGACTTAATGATTGTCATCTGCCAATCTGGACACAATTTTTTCTTTACAGAGCCAATATATCAAAATGTAAATGTCTTTTTTTTAAAGTCAGACTGTTTACTTGTATATTAAAATTTTCTAGAACTTTTGACTTTGAAAAATGTCAAACCAATGAAAAAGTTGATTGAATAATATAGGGGACACCTGCATATCCCACACCTTTCACCTGGGCATGGTAAATTAGATTTACCAACTGTTAATATTTTGCCAAATTTATTTCATTGCTCCTATTTTGTTGGACCAGTTTAAAGTAAGTTGCAAAAGTCATAGTATTTTACACCTAGATTTTCTGTCATGTTATTTCCCAAGAACAAGAATATATTTCTTCTACATAATGATAATGCTGTTATCACATCTAATAATTTTTTTTTTTTTTTTTGAGATGGAGTCTCGCTCTGTCACCCAGGCTGGAGTGCAATGGCACGATCTTGGCTCACTGCAACCTCTGCCTCCTGGGTTCTAACGATTCTCCTGCCTCAACCTCCCGAGTAGCTGGGATTACAGGTGCCCGCCACCATACACAGCTAATTTTTGTATTTTTAGTAGAGACGGGGTTTCACAGTGTTGCCCAGGCTAGTCACGAACTCCTGATCTCAGGTGATCTGCCTGCCTCAGCCTCCCAAAGTGCTGGGATTACAGGCATGAACCACTGCGTCCGTCCCTGTGTGTGTATTTAAAAGGCCTTTATGATAGATTTCTATAATTTTGTTTAATTGACAATTAAACCAATTTTAATTTCCCTCTAGCATGCCAGACTTTTTCTCTCTGTACTTTGAGATGTAAATTTTGCTACCTGATTTTTCACCTAAGAGTTGTTTCCTTTAATATGCAGATTTAGGGTTATGTAGCTGGCAACTGTCTAGGGTAATGAAACAGTTTATGGAGAGTTTGAAAGTCTAAGATACTGTTAACCCAAAATATCTGAGATAGATCTCAGTCAATTTAGAAAGTTTATTTAGCCAAGGTTAAAAGACGCTCCCATGACCCAGCCTCAGGAGGTCCTGATGACATATGCCCAAGGTGATTGGGATGCAGCTTGGTTTTGATACATTTTGGGGAGACATGAGACATCAATCAATATATGTAAGATGTACATTGGCTTGGTCCAGAAAGGCAGGACAAATTGAAGTGGAGAAAGGGCTTCCAGGCCATAAGTAGATAAGAGACAAATTCATTTGAGTTTCTGATTAGCTTTTGCAAAAGAAGCAATTAGATATGCATTTATTTCAATGAGCAGAGGGATGGCTTTGAATAGAGTGGGAGGCAGATTTGCCCTAAACAGTTCCCAGCTTGACTTTTCTCTTTAGCTTAGTGATTTTGGGGTCTCAAGATTTATTTTCTTTCACATGTCTCCTTTTTTCTTTTTAAAGTCTTTTGGAGAAAGCATCTTAGAAGAAAATAAGTCTCTGCTCTCAGGTTTCATCTGATCTCTCATAGCTAGGACAGTTTATTCACAGATAGGTTGTTCCCATGTTATCAGGAAAGCTTATTTTCGGCAGGTCATGAAGTCTCACATCCTATGAAGAGAAAATAGAGAAAGGAAGAGAAAAAACAGCAGCAAACAAACAAAAAGAACAATTCTGGAAAATCAATATAGGCCATGTTACTCTGAAACCCACACATCAGTAGGCAGGTATGTAAGTGGCTTGTGTATGTAAATAGGTTGTGGTTATTTTCTTTGAAGTTTGTCTGGCATCAGTTTGCAGGATTTTAAGAAAGCACAGCTTAGTTTTCAGTGATTTCAAATTAGGAATAAGGGCGGGGGAGGAAAAGAAGAAGAAAAAAATGGAAAACATTGTTTTAGAGACTTATAGCCAGGAAAAATTTTAGAATTCAGTCCAAGTTGTAGAAAATCACAAAAATTGGAAAACATTAAGCAAAACTCAAATCTAATAACAGATCTACTATAGTTTATTTTGAAGCATCATTTTTCTCTCTCCATTTTCCATTTTCACTAAAGACAAGTTGTAGTACAAATTCATTTGCAAAATAAGTTTTATCTTATTATACTTGGCCTGAGTATTTGCATAAAGTCAAAAAGAATAATTATTTGCCAAATAGGCTTTTTTTTTTTTGAGTCAGAGTCTCACTCTGTCGCCCAGGCTGGAGTGCAGTGACGTGATCTCAGCTCACTGCAAGCTCCACATGCCGGGTTCATGCCATCCTCCTGCCGCAGCCTCCAGAGTAGCTGGGACTACAGGCGCACGCCGCCACACCTGGCTAATTTTTTGTATTTTTAGTAGAGACAGGGTTTCACCGTGTTAGCCAGGATGGTCTCGATCTCCTGACTTCGTGATCCACCCGCCTCGGCCTCCCAAAGTGCTGGGATTACAGTTGTGAGCCACCACGCCTGGTGGCTCATTTTTTTTAATTGGCTTTGCTGAAACTTTATTTCATAAGAAATCTCAGATTCAACTTTAATGCCTTAAGCCCAGCCTGTGCCTGTAAATACCTGTATTAATTGGGTGAATTCCTCACTTTGAGATCCCAAGAAAACTTTGTGCTCCTGGGCCTGTCAGAAAGTGACATTCTTGCCACAGGTCAGGAAACTGTACAGGGACTGCGTAGACAAAGTATTGTTGCAGGATCCTTGGGGTGTCATTTTTCTGGCCAGAAACCTTTGTGGCTGGTGGTGCCTTTGCCCAAGTTTTGCTCAGGCTTGCTGGGGTCATTTTGCTCACTTGGCCTGGCAGGCTGTGCTCAGCTCACACTACTGGCCTGGGTCCCACACCTGCCAAGGGTGAGTCAGGGGTGGAATGGGGAGGGGTGTGTGAGTGAGCCTGGGGTCCAGGTACTGCACACAGTCAGACATGCCAGCTGCTGCAGCAGGGTGGGCAGTTCCAGGTGCCAGCATGAGTGCTGGCTCTCTGTGAGGCTGTGGACAGACCAGGTGTACCACAAACAGCTTCCACAGCTGGCACTGGGGAATACAGTGGCACCTGGAAGCTTGGAGATGCCAGGAACTGCAGAGCAGAGCCTCCAGGTCTGGGCTCCCTGAAGGGCTGCAGCTCTTCTTTCCTTCTCTCCACCTTCAATGTGGTGAGCAAGGGGCATGTCTCAGCCCTGTTTGTGTTACAGCTCTTTTAGCCTCGCCATTCGGTGGGTCCTGAGTTCCTGTCCTGCAACCAGGAAGAATGAGGTACTCAGACAAGTGGAGGGTGAGCAAGATGAAGAGCAGCTTTATTGAACAATGGAACTGCTCACAGGAGACCTGCAGGTGGTAGTTCCTTTCCACAGCCAGGGTGTCTTGATGAGTGTTCAGCTCCTAGTGGATAGGGTAGGTCCTCTCTGCTAGGCAAGTCATCCTGACAAGTGTTCAGCTGTCAGCAGAGAGGGTAGCTCCTCTCTGTAGCTGGTCGTTCCACTGTCTGCATAACTCTCAGCAGAGAGGAGGCCCTAGACTGGGTAGATCCTCTCTGCAGCTGGTTGCTCCACTGTCTGCTCACCTCTGGCTGAGCCCAGGGTTTTTATGGGCCTCAGAGGGGAGAAAGGGCATGCCGATTGGTTCATGGACAGTCACGGGTGGGCCGGGAAAAAGCACCACAAGTTCCCACTCCATCTGTAGGACTGGCAGCCCAGTCCCCAGCCTTCAGGCCCTCCCTGGCCTGTTGATGGGGCCTCACCAGAGATCTGCCCCCTTCCACCCAGGAGTTTGTCTGCTTCCTGCTGTCATTCATGGCACCCAGGTTGTAGGTGCCAAGGGTCACCTACAGGCCAGTGCTGAGCTTCCTTCAGCCCCCCATTGGCTTCCCTTCTATGCTTGCTTGTGCCCAAAGTCGGAGGGGCTGAGGCAGCAGGGAGCTGGTGTGTCAGCCCTGCCCTGAGCATGTGCACACCCAGCTGGGCTGTGACTGTGCTGGGGTTCAGCCCCAACTTTGCTCCAAGATCAGAGTGGAGGCCAATAGCAGGGAGAAGCCAGGCAGTGGGAGCAGGCATTTCTGAACTTACAAAAGCTGGGGGGGGCCTTCCCAGGCCCCCAAGAGAGCAGGGATACCTGGGTCTCAGCATTAATAATGTATAATCATTTAGGTCAATGTACTAATTTCCATTTTGATTTTTCTTTATTCCATAAATTATTTAGAAGTGTATCACTAATTTCAAAGGAGTGAGGTACTTTCCCATTATATTTAATGTAACCTTGATTTCTGGGTAATTTCATTATAATCAGAAAATCTATTCCAAATGATTTCTCTTTTTTGAATTTTTTTTTTGAGCTCACATTTATGATGCAGCATGTGACCAATTTTGGCAAATGTTTTATGAAGCTACATGTTTTTTGTGTGTGTGTGTGTTTTGTTTGTTTGTTTGTTTGTTTTTTGAGATGGAGTCTCACTCTGTTGCCCAGGCTGGAGTGCAGTGGTGCAATCTCGGCTCACTGCAACCTCTGCCTCTCAGGTTCAAGCAATTCTCTGCCTCAGCCTCCCAGGTAGCTGGGATTACAGGTGCCTGCCACCACGCCCAGCTAATTTTTTTGTATTTTTACTAGTGACAGGGTTTCACCATATTGGCCAGGCTTGTCTTGAACTCCTGACCTGGTGATTTGCCCACCTCTGCCTCCCAAAGTGCTGTGACTACAGGCATGAGCCACCACGCCCAGCCTATATGTTTCTTTTAATTAGTATTTACATGGTGTATTTTCTCCCATACTATCTTCCCAAAGTGTTTATGTCCTTAATATTAAAATGTGCTTTTTGTGGGTAATTTGTAGGGTTTTTAAAAACTCCATCTGGAAATGTTTTTTTAATTAAAATACTTAGTTTATTTGCACTTAAAGTAATTATATACTGAAGTCATATTTGCCATCTTTCTATTTTCTATTTGAACTACTTGTTTTATGTTTGGTTTTTCCGTCTCTCAAAACAGCATTATTTTGGGTTAAAATGCATTATCAGTTCGTGTATCTTATTTTAGCTTGTTAAACATTTTTTTAAATGATTTCTCTAGATATTAAAACATAAATCTTTGACAGCACAGTTCAACACAAATGATTAGTTTTATTACTTTTCTAATTTTGATAAATAATTAGGTTACTCTAACTTCATTTACTCTATTTTTCATGTTATTTTTGTAATAATCTTTCATTTTCAATAGTTTTAAGTCCCACAAGACCTTATTATTATGTTGTAATTATTAATTTATATCTACATACATATTTTCCCTGCCCTTGAGGTGATCTTTATTCTTTTTTGCATTTTTGTGTTTCTTCCTTTTTTTCTGCCTGAAGAACTTCCTTTAAATTATGTCGCTTTTTGTTTGTCTGGAAAAATTTTTATTTCACATTTAAAACATTGTAATTTAAAATAATTTTTATTCTGAAATAACTTCAAACTTAGGGAAAAGTTGAAAGAATAGTACAAAGCAATCCTGTATGCCCCATACCTAGAGTTATTAATTTTTAACATTTTATAACATTTACTTTATCATTCTATCTGTATAAACATATTATTGTTTTTATAATTTTCAGCACCATTCTAGAGTAATTTGCAAATATCATGCTCCTTTACCTTTTAATACTTCAGTGAATATTTCCTAAAAACAAAAATACGCTCTTATATAGGAGTTATCAAAATCAGGAAGTTAAATATTGAAATAATATATTTATATAATCTAATATCTAATTTATATTCCGATTTTGTCTATTGTCATAATAATGTCATTTATAGCATCCCTTTCTTCCAAGATTATATATTGCATTAGTGATTTTTCTTTTAGTCTCTATTATTGATTCTCAACATTTCTTCGTTTTTCATGACTTTTTAAAGATTAGAAACTAGTTATTTTATGGAACATTCCTCAATTTGGGTTTCTTTGATGTTTCTTCATGATTAGATTCAGGTTTTACATTTTTGGCTAAATATAGATGGTGTATTCTTCTTAGGATTCCACATCTGGGCACACACTGTATCTATTTATTCCTTGCTGGTGCTGTTAATTGTGATCACTAAGTTTAGATGTCCAGTTTCTCTATTATAGATCTACTATTTTTAACTTTTATAATCAATAAATCCTTAGTGGATAGATAGCTTGCAACTGCGTAAACAAAAAGTTTGAGATTCAGACTTTTTCATAAGTTTTGGTAAGTTACATTGCTACATTAACTCCAGGAGTGTTTATGTAGTGTTTTTTTTGTTTGTTTGTTTGTTTGTTTTTTTGAGACGGAGTCTTGCTCTTTCACCCAGGCTGGAGTGCAGTGGCGCGATCTCGGCTCACTGCAGGCTCTTCCCCCCGGGGTTCACGCCATTCTCCTGCCTCAGCCTTCCGTGTAGCTGGGACTACAGGCGCCCGCCACCTGGCCCGGCTAATTTTTTGTATTTTTAGTAGAGACGGGGTTTCACCGTGTTAGCCAGGATGGTCTTGATCTCCTGACCTCGTGATCCACCCGCCTCGGCCTCCCAAAGTGCTGGGATTACAGGCGTGAGCCACTGCGCCCGGCCTCTATGTAGATTTTTTGTGTGTTTGTTTTTGTTTTATGTTGACAATTAAATTAGCTGCAAACAAATAGAAACAGTTTTACTTCTTCCTTTTCAGTATCTTTTCTTGCCTTATTGCACTGGCTAGAATTTCCAGTACTGTTTTGAATAAAGGTCAATGAGAGCAAACATCTTTGTCTTCATACTGATTTAGGGGGAGAGCATTTAGTCTTTCATCATAATGTGTGAGTTTGTGGGAAATTTTTGTAGATGGTCTTTATCAGAGTGAATAAGTTTCTTTCTATACCCAGTTTATGGAGTTTTTTTGTGTATGTTTATCATGAATGACAGAATGGACAGTCCAAGCCACAAGCATTTGAAGTAGCCTTGTGCAAATATATTTGAATGACAAGTTAGCAGCTCTTTTTTTCAAAGGGACTCAAGGCCAAGATGTGGGCTGGACCATAGAAGATCTCTTCCAGTCTGATATTGTGTTTGTTTCTGAGGCCGGAGTTAGGTGCCGAGAGTTCATGGGGATGCGAAAGCTTTCATCGGAACTAAACATGGTTAGAAAACGTCCTGAAGAAGAGACCTGGATGAGACATTTGTGAATGAGTAAGGAGACAGTTGGGAAGTGGGAGGAGAGAGGACTGCACGTGGAATAGCCTATGCAAAGACCTGAAAAGTCAGCACTGGCTGGAGTAGAATGATCATGTTGGGAGGTAGGAAAACTAGGTGGGCCTGCTGTGGGTTTCTACTACTCTCAGAGCTCTAAGAAGGAAACCCCATTAGTTCTAGCAAATGATTCTCATATGCCCCCTCTAATGACCCTAGGGCAATTTTCTTAACAAGCCCCCAAGAAACACAATCAGCATGCCTTGCTGACAATTCTGTCTTCAGAAAATCAAGGCTCTTTTTACCCTAGGGCGTATCTCCTTAGGGGCTGTGGTGTTCAGGCAGGAAACTGGCACTGGAGACTCTTCCCTTCTCAAAATTACACATCACTCTTATAACTTGTATTCCTCTAATGCTTGGAGAATGTTAAGAGTTCTCTAGACTGGCAATTTCCCTAAATTTATCTTCTGAAGAAAGTTGTTAATGAACAAAGTACACTCTTAGCATTTATTAATCTTTTGGGTTTTCTTCACATTCAGATCATTCTGGTTTTCAGATAAAACTTCTTTCAAAGCAGTTAAAAACAATTGGAATATTTAAAAAATAGAATCCTATCAGAAAAACATGTAGAGACTAACTAATTTAAAAAATTCACCCTGTGTCACCTTTTGCAAAGCAATTTAATATTTATCTGAAACTTGAGCTATAGAAATTTGATTTGCTTTAACAGCAGTAGAAATAGTTTAGTTCCTGGTTAATGTGGCATCTGACGTGATTGCGTCTCACTAATTTGGGTGTGTGTGTGTGTATGTGTGTTGTGTGTTGAAGACATGACTCTGGATATGCAGTCAATTGTCACCATGAGTATCCGACCCATACCTCCTCACCTCCCAATAAGCCTGAGGCTAACACGGTGAAACCGCATCTCTACTAAAAATATAAAAAATTAGCTGGGCGTGGTGGCGAGTGCCTGTAGTCCCAGCTACTCGGGAGGCTGAGGCAGGAGAATGGCGTGAACTCGGGAGGCAGAGGTTGTGGTGAGCTGAGATCGCACCACTGCACTCCAGCCTGGGTGACAGAGCGAGACTCCGTCTCAAAAAAAAAAAAAAAAATTAGCCAGGCGTGGCGGCCGGCGCCTGTATTCCCAGATACTCGGGAGGCTGAGGCAAGAGAATGGCGTGAAACCAGAAGGCGGAGCTTGCAGTGGGCAGAGATCGTGCCACTGCACTCCAGCCTGGGCGACAGAGGGAGACTCCGTCTCAAAAAAAAAAAAAAAAAAATCAGTCGTGAAGTGTTTTCGCACCTACCACCAGTGGGAAAAGTGGCAGCTCATGGCAAGTCTTTGGGGTCCCAGTTGTTGCCTTCTCCTCCCTCCCCTGCCGTGGCCACCATATGCCTGTGTAGCAGGAAGCTGTGGGATCTGTAGACTCAGCTCTATCAGGCTTCCCAGAATTGAGGGGCATGGGGTGTTATAGGGGACATTTCCTGCTCACGTGGCCTAGCAGAGCTGGTGGCACAATTGCCCGTGTGTCCCAGGAGCCTAGCCTGGCCTCTTCTACCTGGTACGGTGCTTGGAGATCAGGCCAGCAACTCCATCCACTCCAAGTGGGCGGGCTGGAGAGAAGGAAAGCCAGGTTCTTCCGCTGGAGGGTGTGAGTGAAATGAGTCAGCTATGGGCAGGGTCAGGGAAGGCTTCCTGGAGGCAGGTTCCTTGGAAGCCGGGAGGATGTAGCTCATGCTAGAGCAGTAGCCAGCCACCTTCCCTGGAGAGAGCAGCCCCAGCATCCCCTCTGCTCCCCCTCCCCTTGTCCTGAAGGGAGAAGAGCAACCTGGCCCACAGCCTGCAGGTGGCCCAGCAGCAGGCCGAGGAGCTGCGGCAGGAGCGGGAGAAGCTGCAGGCTGCCCAGGAGGAGCTGGGGCACCAGCGGGACCGGCTGGAGGGAGAGCAGGAAGACGCGGTGAAGAATGGCGTGCGGGTGCGCCGGGAGCTTGAGCACAGGTGAGCAGCATCTCGCCTCCCTGCCGGGGCCCTTCAAATGTGCCTCGGGTCCCCTGACAGTGCCCCCCGGGGGGTTAGGGAGCACCCAGTGGGTCCTGGGCCTCCTGCCATCTGGACACCTCTGATGTCGGGTTTTCTAACCAGACCCATTTCAGGAAATTGGGGCTCAGGGAGGTGTCGTTACTTATCTGGAGTCAGAGAACTAGTTAAAAGGTAGAACTTGGATGATAGTAACAAGAATAATTAAAATAACAGTAGTAATATTAGTAATAGTATTTTAAAAATTTAGTTATAATAATAATAATATCCTTATTAATTTCACTAAGTGCCAGATACCATTTTAAGAAATTCAGTTCTCTCATTTAACTCCATGATAACTCTGTGACATAGAAGCTGTTCTCTCCATTTTGTGGATGGCAAACTGAGGCACAGAGAAGCCATGTCACTTGCCCCAGGTCACACAGCTAGTTAGCAGAAGAGCCAGGATATGAACCCAGACATTCTGCCTTCAGAGTTAACCTCTTCACCACTGCGCTGCTTACCTCTCTGGGACGTGATCGGTGATGTTTAGTAGACTGTGATGGAGCATATTATTCCTGTTTCTGAAGGCCCTTGGGGAGATGTGTCAGTTACTACTTTAAGCACATGTGAAATTTGTATCCTTAAAACAGGCCGGGGGCGGTGACTCATGCCTGTGATCCCAGCACTTTGGGAGGCTGAGGCAGGCAAATCGCCTGAGGTCAGGAGTTCGAGACCAGCCTGACCAACATGGGGAAACCCTGTCTCTACTAAAACTACAAAAATTAGCCAGGCATGGTGGTGAGCACCTGTAATCCCAGCTACTCAGGAGGCTGAGGCAGGAGAATTGCTTGAACCTGGGAGGCAGAGGTTGCAGTCAGCCAGGATCGCACCACTGTACTCCAGACTGGGCAACAGAGCAAGACTCTGTCTCAAAAAAAAAACATTGTCACGAGGCAGGTATTACCTCATTTTGCAGATGTGAAAATGGAGGCCCAGGGTCATGGAGCTAAGCGGTAGTGGGATTGGTTGCCCTGTGGCTCAGGCTCTTTCTTTCCAAACTCCTGCCTCAGGCCTGGTCCCCAGCCCAGCATCTTGCTGGCCACAGGAGGTTTGGGGCAAGAAAGTGACATGCGCCACCTGCCCGCCCTTTGTCCCGCAGCCATAGACAACTAGAGCAGCTGGAAGGGAAGTGCTCAGTCCTGGCCAAGGAACTGGTGGAGGTGAGGGAGGTGCTGAGCCGCGCCACGCTGCAGCGGGACATGCTGCAGGCCGAGAAGGCCGAGGTGGCCGAGGCGCTGACCAAGGTGGGTCCCTGTTTGCTGCACAACCACAAACCTACCTCTGACCCCCAGCCCCAAGCCTTCTCACTCTGGCACGGACAGGTCCCAGTGTCAGGCAGACTTCTGAGCCTGGTCACAGACTGACCCCTTCCTTCTGGATACAGGCTGATGTTTGTCACAGGCCACAGACCTTTGGACCTCTGGTCCCAGCCATAAGTGGATTGACCTCTCTTTACGACCGTATCCCTGCTGTTCTGGATGCTCCTGGGGGCAGTGCCTATAGCTCAGGGTCATCCAGTGCCTGAGATTCAGCTCCTGGGGTCTGAGAGTTGGGGCCACAGCCCAGAGAGTCCTTGGCGGGGGGGCCTGCCCTGTCCGCTGCAGCCTGGGCTCTAAGCAGCGCTGTCCCTAGACCCTGCTCAGGGGATCCTCTGAACTCTGGCCCTGCCCTGCAGCTTGAGCTATTTTTGCACGGCTCTGTGGTGGGTGGCTTTTAAATGGCTCCATAAGCAGCAGGCTTTCTGCGGTGATTTTTTTTTTTCCATCTCACGCTGTGTCCCCTCCTTGTCTCCCCTCCCCTGTCTCCGAGGGTCCATCTCTCTGGGTCTCTTCTTGTCCCTCCTCACCTCCTCCCGGCCTTTCTGCCTTTCCTCATCTCTTGGGGCCTGACCCTGCAGGCTGAGGCTGGCTGCGTGGAACTCCAAGCTCTCCATGACCAAGCTGAGGGCAGAGGAGGCCTCCCTGCAGGACTCCCTGTCCAAGCTGAGCGCCCTCAACGAGAGCCTTGCTCAGGACAAGTTGGATCTGAACTGCCTTGTCGCCCAGGTACACTGTGCACCTGCAGGCCCACCTGCCTTGCCCACCTGTCCTCCCCACTCAGTGAGGCACCCCGGGCCCAGCCCTGCACCTGTCTTGGCCCCTGCCTCCCTGTCTGTGTCTGATTCTCTGTCTGTCTCCGTCTGTCTGTCTATCCTCTCTAGGCGTCAAAGCACAGAAGCTCCATGGGCCCTCCTCATCTCCCCCTCCCCAGTGTCTCACACACCCAAGGGCACTGTCCCTCATTCCCTGGGAGCCTCCCCTGGGCTATTGTGGCTGGTGGATGGGTGGAGGAGGCGTCCTGGTCCTGGGAGGGATGCCCTGCTCAGGAGGCCCCACTCCTTCCCGGCCCACAGCTGGAAGAACAAAAGGCCGCCCTGCAGGGCCGGCAGTGGCAGGTGGAGCAGGAGGCCACAGTGGCTCGGGAAGAGCAGGAGTGGCTGGAGGAGCTGTGGTTGGAGCAGGAGGTGGCGCGGCAGGGCCTGGAGGGCTCCCTATGAGTGGCAGAGCAGACCCAGGAGACGCTGGAGCAACACCTCCCCACGCTGAGCCATGAGCTCAGCTGGCTGCAGAAGCAGCTAGCACAGGTGGGCCAAGCTGTGTGTGGGGTGGTCTGGAGAGCATGTGGGGCAGGCCGGGCTCCCAGCCCCCTGCATCCAGTCCTGGGTTAAGTCACAGGCACTGGAGCCTGCTTCTGGGTTAAATCCAGCCGCACTTCTCCTAGCTGGGGACCTTGAACAAGCTGTCCAACCTCCCGTACCTCAGTTGCCCCATTTATAACATGTGGCTAACCGGGCGCAGTGCCTTCCGCCTATAATCCCAGCAGTTGGGGAAGCCAAGGCGGGTGGATCACCTGAGGTCCGGAGATCAAGACCATCCTGGCTAATACCGTGAAACCCTGTCTCTACAAAGAATTAGCTGGGTGTGGTGGCATGTGCCTGTAGTCCCAGCTACTTGGGAGGTTGAGGCAGGAGAATCGCTTGAACCCAGGAGGCAGAGGTTGCAGTGAGCCAAGATCATGCCACTGCACTCCAGCCTGGGCAACAGAGCAAGATTCCGTCTCAAAAATAATAATAATAAGAATGATACAGATTAATAATAGGTCAAGACTTTTTAGAATTGGAATTTTAGACTTTTGGGAACATCACATCTGGAAGAGATCTTAATGTTTCAGGGATCCAGGGACCTTCATGCAGTGTCTATCCTGGAGAGCCTGGGTTTCTGGGAGGGGCCTCTAGAGGATGGGGCAGGGGGTGCAGGAAGCAGGGTGCAGGTATCCACCTTGAGGCCTGCTGAGCAGCTGCACTTGGGTCTGTTTTATATATTCAGCTTCTCTGATTAGAGTAATACAAGGGTTCTGTTACTCCCAAAGATGAGTGAGGGCCCTCGTTTTTCTTTTCTTTTTTTTTTTTTTTTATTTTGACAGTCTTGCTCTGTTGCCCAGGCTGGAGTGCAGTGGCACAATCTGGGCTCACTGCAACCTCCGCCTCCCGGGTTCAAGCGATTCTCCTGCCTTAGCCTCCTGAGTAACTGAGATTACAGGTGCGTGCCACCACACCTGGCTAATTTTGTATTTTTAGTAGAGATAGGGTTTCACCATGTTGGCCAGGCTGGTCTCGAACTCCTGACCTCAAGTGATCCACCCACCTTGGCCTCCCAAAGTGTTGGGATTACAGGCATGAGCTACCGTGCCTGGCCGAGACTCAGTCTTTGAAATAATGAAATAAAATAAAAACATAAACCTCAAACAAAAAGACAAACTATGATTTCAATCATTGTGAAGCTCTTGACCTAGTAGATGAGATATATATATACCAAATATATATACGTATATACGTATAAATATATACGTATATACGTATATATACGTATATATACATACATACGTATATACATACATACATAAGTATATACATACATACGTATATACATACATACGTATATATATACATACATACGTATATATATAC